>NC_056726.1:1814234741-1814258988 GCF_019279795.1 Protopterus annectens | reverse complement strand
GCTGCAGAGTAGGTCTAATAAGTGATGAGTACAGGGGACGATGACCTCCCTTGATCTAGATGTGAATCCCTTCATGATCAGGTGGGTGATATAGAAGGTTTTCCTAACTACTTTAGCAACATGAATGTCAAACGAAGGCTACTGTCAACCTGGGTCCCCAGATCTCTGATGACTTTTTCTGTGCTCAGTGGATTGCCACCTATATGGTAGCTAGGGGTAGCCTTGTTTTTCCCAAAGGGTATGACTATGCATTTTTTAGCGGTTAACTTCAGGCCATGGCTCTGGCACCAGTTATCCATTTCTGTGAGGCCCTTCTGGAGGATATCTGTGTCAGATGTGTTTTCGACTATGGCCCAGTTTGCAGTCATCTGCAAACTTTGTCAGCCATAACCCTCCTGTGTTTGCTTGTACTTCAGAAAAGTAGATGCCGAACAAGAGTGGACCCAGGACTGAGCCCTGTGGGACACCACTTGTGACAGGCTTTGAGTCTGACATGGCTCCAGCAACTCTGACCCTGTGGGTTCTGTCACTTAGCCAGTTTGCAACCCATCTTGTGATGTATGGGTTTACATTCAAGCTGATGAGTTTTTCGATGATACCTGAGTGGGGTATTGTGTCGAAGGCCTTTGCCAGGTCGAGGTAGGCTGTATGGACTGCCTTTCCTCATCAATGGCCTTGGTGACTGTCTCAAAAAGTCAACCAAGTTTAAGAGGCAGGATCTGCCTTTGACAAAGCCAAACTGAGTTGGATCCAAAGTCTGCAAGTTCCCTATGTCTTTATTTATGAGTTCCATTATGATCCTCTCCATGGCTTTGCAGATAAGGCTTGTCAAGCTAATGGGGCGGTAATTTCCAGGGTCTGTGGAGGCACCGCCTTATGAAGTGGGACCACAGTCGCCGTCGCCACTCCTTGGCACGATCCTGAGGTGAGGCTAATATTAAACAGCTGTCCTAACTGTGGGTTTAATTCCTCATTGAGTTCATGAAGCACACAGCTGGGGACACCATCCGTCCCATGGATGCTGTGTTTTTGCCTTAGTGAGGGCAGTTCTCACCTGGGCATTGGAGATGTTTGGGGCTACAATCCTCTGGAATAGATATCTCTCCTTTGGGGAGGGGAGAAGTTTGCACTGAACCTGTCAGCCAGTATGTTGGCAATGTGTGTAGGTTCAGTAATTTTCACATCATTTTGAACTAATTCTGAGCATATCTGGGAGTTTCCTCCTAGGTTTCTAACATAGCTAAAGAAGGCCTTATGATTCTCTTTAGAGTCCTTGGCGATTTTTCTCTCAAAATTTGCCTTGGATGATTTTATGAGAGCTCTTAGTTTTTACTTATAATGATCAAAGGTGTCTTACCTTTCAAGGATTTTGCTCTATCTTGTAGTAGCTTCCTCCTTTTGTTGTAGAGCTTGTTTATGGCTGGGGTCCACCAGACTGGACGCTTGCCTTTGGTACAGAGAGTCTTAGTTTTGTTTGGGATTGCCTGATCCATGCAGTCCTGTAGGTGCTGGTAGAAGGCATTTGTAAGTGATTCAGCGGTTTGACTAATGTTTACCACTGGCTCAGGGGCCTTAAAGGAGACCACACTAGTTTTTAAAAGTGGGAAATCGGCTTTTGAGAAGTTTTTCACTGTGGTCTTTTTTGTTTCAGGTGGGGGCGGGATGAGGACCTCCAGCGAGATTAGTTTATGATCTGATCTCACCAGTGAGGGGTATACTTCGGTGTTGAACATTTTGATCCCATGTTCGTGATGATGAGATCAAGTATGTTTTCTCCTCTTGTGGGATGGTGACTAGTTGTTCCATGGCATTTGAGTTTATGAACTCCAGGAATCTTTGGGTTAGAGTGTTCGGGCTTGAGTAGTGTTCCCAGTCTATATTAGGGTAGTTAAAGTCACCTAGTATGATGGTGTTTGGAGATACATTTATCCCTCCAATGTTTTCAGGAAGGCCATGTGAGGTTCCTGAGTTTGAGAGGGTGGCCTGTAACATGCTACAAATTGCAGAGCAGTCTTGCCTATGGTTAATTGCACCTGGATGGTCTCCGATGCATCATGCGTTGCCACCAACCTTGAGGTGTGGGTGTCCTTTATGAATATGGACACCCTCCTTTCTTGGTGTTGTCCGATTTTGGGGCCGAACGCATGATATGAGGTGAAACCTGTTAGTGCTGGGGTGCTCTCAGGAGCCTTGAACCAGGTTTCTGTCACAGCACAGACATCGATGTTCTCCATATTGAGAAGGGCCTCGAGTGCGTGCATCTTGAGATTGAGACTTCTGGCATTGAGCAGCATTACCCTTAGTTTTTTCCTTTTGGTGTTCTAGGGTGGTAGGTTTAGAATTTGAGCCTTGCCTAAAAAGGCACTATGGGGTGGCAAGAGCCTTTGCCAATATCCGGAAGCCCAGGGTGACAGGTGCAAGCCGCCCTTAAGCAGCGTGGCTTGTCCAGCATGTCATCCCAGGCAGACAGACATTGATCCCTTTGAATGACACCAGAATTTAAGCCAATTATTAAAGCTGATCATCTTATCACTGTATTGTGGCATCATTCTAGGTGAAGGTAGGATACTGCTCAAGGTCAGGGTCATACCTGCCTGGGCTACATAATCAGAGAGCTCCTCGATGTCCCTTTTCATGTAATCCAAGGAGGTACGCCTCAGGTCGCTGACACCAGCGTGGACAATGACTGAGTCGCACTTGTACCTGCTGTTGAGAGACCTGAGTGCTTGCGTTATGTGGCGGATTCTAGCGCCTGACAGGCAGCTTACTGTGACCTTCTCTTTACTCAGTCTGGTGAGCGGGTCGCCAGTGTGTCTGACTATGGAATCACCAATGACAAGTGTGTCTGGCATTTTGTTTGGCCTTAAGGGCTGTGACTGTTTGACACTCTGACTGTGTGGTCTATGTGTTGCATGTGTTGGGTCGTGAGGTGGTAGTTGTTTGGGTGTCTGCTTTGGTGGCCTCTGCTGTTTTGGTAAATTTTGATCAGAGCCTCTGAGTATGTCTTTGTGTGAGTATGTGTATGATTTGAAGTTGTGATGGTACCATGTGTGACTGGGTATGTATTGTGTGTGGTTACCTTCTCCTCCTGTCTGGTCTTGCCAGTCCTATGTTGAGAGAGCTCAGCCTCCAGTTTGGCCGTATAGTTGCATCTCTCGCATGTATTTGTGTTTTTTGGGAGAAGGAGAGGATTGTCTGTGTACATGAGGCAGTTGTAACATTGCCTCAATATTCCCAGGTTCACCAGTTGAGCTGGAGAGGACACTAGCAACTGATCCCTCGACATACTAGAAGTAGTAGATAAAGAGACTTTCAAAGGACTCGGGAAGTGGGTTTTAGGCTGGTGGGGTACTATCTATAATAAGAGTGCTTTATCAAGGTGCAAGTACTGTAGGAGTAAGTGCTAGGCTTTACAGATAGAGAATAGTCTACTTGGGAATCAAGTAGAGATGAACTTTTCAGTTATAGGATATGCTGGTTAGATCAGCAGTACAGCTCGAGGAAGGTAGTTTTAAGGGAAAATTGGAAGAGTGGAATTTAGATGGCCCAAATAGTTTAACCTTGTTTAACCGCCGCTGCTCTTGTGTGCAACAGTGGTAACTCAAGACTAAATCAAGGCTTCACGCTTAGCGTGTTTTATAGCAGGGGCTGAAGGGAGCTAGGAATTGGCCCAAAACGACCAATGGACTACTAGTTTCTGGCTGAAACTTCACCAAATCAGACAAAAGGCGCTCAGTGCTTCCCACTCCCACTGGTAAGCAAAGAAACTTCCTCCTTCCTAATAAGGCAATGGATCAGTAACAGGAACTAAAAACAAAGCCCAGGGATCAGCAACTCTGAAACTGGACTACTCTAGTTCAGTAAGGCGGAAAACAAGAGATTTTTTGTTTTATTACAGAGACAAGGAAAAAACAGACAGTAATTGCTGTAAATCGGCTAGCGACTTTAGTGTGTAGCCTACAGAAACAATTTGCAACAATTAGTAACTTAAAGTGCAATAAACAGTGTAAAATGCAGAAATCACTTAAAGTAGCAATAAAACAGGCGAAATGCAGTTGCTAGCTTAAATAACAGTGGGAAAGCCACAAAAAATACTTATATCTGGTAGAAAGTCACTCTTTTAGCTCTCTGCTGCTTGGATCACTCTGCAGGCCACCACGAGGATCTGTGCTGAGTTGGTACAAGCTGGAAAACGCGTGTTTAGCGTGTTTTATAGCAGGGGGCTGAAAGGAGCTAGGAATTGGCCCAAAACAACCAATGGACTACTGTTGTGGCATGCTACTTGTTGCAGGTAGGATGTTAGTCGGGGTCCTCAGGTGTGCATATGGTGCTTGGTGTTACATTGCTTAACACATAGCATTCATGCCTCAGGTGGTGCTGCAGGGCTGCCTCTGTCGGATGCACATATTACACTTCCCTGTACATGTTTGTGAGCAGGTTGTGTCACGTTAGGCATCCCTGTTACTATATGAGTGAGTCAGAGAGGGGTATCATTCCCAAGGTTCCTACTGAGCCAATGTATGTGCTATGCGTTGCCTCTTTGCCAAGGCCAGGGCATACTGAGCATGCCTCCTTCTGCCTACTGGGGCAGGCTCAGGTTGTTCCTCCTCCGAGTCACGCTGTGCCTGTGGTGGCCTTGGCGATGGTGGGGGGCTGTTTGGCCCAGCCCTATGCTGGTCCTGCTGCAGCTGTTTTCGCAAGATCATATTATGTAGCATAGCACATACCATGACAATTTGGGTACATGTAGTTGGTGTGTACTGCAAGGTTCCACCGGATGTGTCCAGACACCGGAACTGTGACTTGAGCAGCCCAAACACACGCTCTATTATATTACGTGTTTGTGCGTGTGCCTCATTATGGCGTACCTGTTCAGGTGTGTGTGCGTTTCTGATGGGTGTCATCAGCCACGGCTCCAATGCATATCCTGCATCCCCCACTAGGTGTCCGTGCGGGATGTCCCCATTGGCAAATGTCTGGTACAGGTGCGTCAAATGCCAGATGTGGGAATCGTGGTAGCTCCCAGGACAGCCAGCACACACATTCATTATTATGCCCTGGGCATCACACACGACCTGGCAGTTGATGGAGGGGAAGCCCTTGCGGTTGATGTATGCCCTACCCGCCACCGGCAGGTGCTTTGATGCGTATGTGCGTGCAGTCTATTGCACCCACTACCTCAGGGTATTCTGCTATTTGCTGGAAGAGACGCATGTTACTGGCCAATACCTCATGGGCATTGGGGAAGTATACATGATCACTGACATGTGCTGACATGGCATCCAGGAACTGGTGCAGTACCCTGGAAGCTGATGCCTGTGATATCCCCATCATATCGCCAGTTGGTCTCTGGAAGGTACCTGTTGCTAGTATTCTTAGGCCAACACATACCTTGGTTTCCACTGGGATGGGTTCCCCTCTGTTGGTTCTGTGTGTGAGGCGTGGCCTGCACAGCTCCACTATTTGCTGCAGGAGGTCTCTGTCCACTCTATAGCACTCTACTATCTCCAGCTCATGTAACCCGTGGTAGGTGACCCTGGGCCTGTACACTCTTCTCTGTCTCCTCACTGCAGGTTGTCTGGCACCATCTGCATTGTCACCACAATCTGAAGCATTTATTGTTTCTGAATATACTCTGTGAATAATTTCTTTACTAACATTGTTGAATCAATATTATTCCAGTCTGTTTCTGGTAAATTTAAGTCCCCAGCTAATATTATTCTTCCCTCCTGTATTTCATGTAAGAAATGCATGAATTCCTCTAGGTCATCTGCACTTGACTTTGGTGGTCTATACACTCCAACAGTTGTTGTATGTTCCAGGGTTGTCTTTATAGTCACACTTACATAGTCTACAGTATTGGTGTTATCATTGAACATGTAATAATCACAGGTCTCATAGTTATCTTTAATCCCTATCATAACACCTCCACCTGATTTTTGTTAGCATGTTTGTTACAGTAAAAACATTTATACCCTCCAGTCATTGTTCTTTAACCATTAATGCTTCATGTGGGACACCAATCAAGTTACTTATTTGTGCCCTCATAAAACTGCTCTTCAATTTCTGTCCCAGTTTCTACCTTCATGTTCTACTATTTTTGAAACATTTCCTCTTGGCAAGGCTTATTTACAGACATTCTTTACTTTATATTAATTTCTGACTTTTGTAAATTAAATCAGTTCATATGAATGCTTACTTAGATGTTTTCCAACCTTTTATCATTTAACTTTATACACAGAGTTATTTTCAATGAAAATGTTCCTTTTCTTACTAACATGCCCTTACATTTTCCAGTTTCAGTTGTTTTTGTCATCCACACACTGTACACAATTACCAGGAACAAAGTTAATCCAAAATCAATAATTTTAATTTTCTTATTGCTGAATTCTTATTTTCAAGCTGGGACAGCTCTAATGAATGTCCTGGTCAGTCAGCCACCATCTTAGAATCCAACCTCTGTGTTACAATATTAGGTAGGCATTAGGCCATCAAGGAAGAGATAACTGGACTGGACTAAAATGACCCAAATTAAGATTATCAAAATGTGCAGCACAATGAACAAGGAGCTCATGGTGTGGTTATAGGCAGGTCCTCACTTGAAACATTTGGAGAAGTTAAGAAATGATGGTTATGTGTCCTCGAACTTCAGTATTAAGGCCACTCCAGTATCTTTTAGTTAAAAATATAAAAAAATATTTTTTAATAAAACAACGACATCCTTACAACACCATACAGAATAATACAATTAATATACTAATAATTACTTTGAAGTAATAAAAAAACATAACTGAAAATCCTACAAGGAAGTCAGACACCATTCTAGGTTTTTTAGAATAACTAATGTCACTGCCTACATGGTGATCTCTAATTGTGTCATCAAAGAATGCCACAGGAACATTTGTTCCGATTTTCATTGATGGCTTTGTCTTGCAGGTATTTATTAAAAAAAACAAAATAGTACCGTATGACAACAGGTAAACACATGGGCAGTGTTAACAGTATACATTACAGCAGTCCCCCCCCCCTTAGTAATGATGGATGGCTTAGCAGGGGAGTTGGGGGAGTTCAATAAAGAAATAAAGAGAAGCAAATGCTGCTATTGAGGACAAACCAGGTAAGATTAGTGTCAAACAGGAGGTCAGGAGGTATACACAGTGAGAATGTTGTTATTTCTGAGGTACAAGGTAGTGCATTAGACTAGGTGTGAATACAAAAGGCAATTACTTGACCACTGTTAAACTATCATTGATATTGCTTGTTAGGGAGGTCCAGTGCATATGTCTGAAAGAAAGTAGAATGTAACCACTGATTGTTTCATTGTGATCCTACTGTGGTACACAATATGACTCAGAACAGGGTTATTTTGAGGCTGTGAGGTGAGACGGCATACCAAGTGTGAAAGCAAATGTACAATGAAAAGGCAGAACACACACTATGCCCCTGTAATTTTTTCTTTATTACTGCAATTTCACAGCATTCTTACTGCACATCTTCAGGTGACGTACAGAAAACATGCATATTTTCATGTTTTTTCAAAGTGGGCAAATACTTAAAATCATAAATATGTGTTTTTATAACATAACAAATACCACTATTTATTTATCCAGAAAAGTGATGTTTCCTAACATTTGGCATGTTCATACAAAGGAGGGAAAATACCATAAACTATGGTTTGGAACAAAAAAACAACATTCTGCTGTTCCACTATTCCTGTACTTAAAAAAGCAGCCTAGGTATCATTTACAATTAAACATTCTGAACTGCCCCCCCCCCCCCACACACACACACACACACACACACCAAAAAAAAGATTAGACATTTCAGTTTCAGAGAGTTAATACCAGGTGCCACAAACTGACCTAAATACCCATTAGAATGCAACATGCTGCCAAACTGTGCTATACCCAGGTTCCATTAATGATAAGAATATGACTTCCACTTTTTTTTTATTTCTACAAATGTTTAGGGTTTCTAATACTCGGACAGGAATGCACCTCATTCTTAAGTCAGGGCATATTTAAATTTCAGGAGATTGGTACTGCTTCTTTCTTAATCTTGGAGTTAGCATGTTTAAATAGAAAAGGTACAAAAAAACAACTTTAAAGCAGAACAGCAACTGTCAGCATTCACATCTCTCCTGTATTTTTGTTTCTCTTTTTTTCTCAGTTCCAGACTTGCAGTTACAAACCTAGAAATTATAACAGAGAACCACGACTTTGAGCAAGTTACTTAACCTGATAATGCTCCCAGGTTGCCCCCTGAAAAGGAGCAATTGCGTCCAGTGAGCTTACCAAGTTAAAACCAAGAAATCACTACTTAAATGCACAAGAGTGTGAGCACACCATGAACTTACACATATAGTTTCATCAAACATCCTTTTAATTTAAAGGAAAGTGCTTTCATCCTCCAACTACATATAAAAGGACCTCATCACAGACCTAATAAATATCCACCCAAGGCACATTTAAGACACATTTAAATAACAAATCCCCCCATCATAAAACACCACATCAAATCCCAGTATTAGCACACAAAGACATACAAGTCATAAATACAAATAAAACATAAAACTTAGAATACATACACAAAAATTAAGTTAACAAATTAATTTCTATTGTGTGTTATTTGACCCATATTCTTTGAACCCTAACGTGAATAGATAAAAATTGTACAATAAACAAATAAACAGTATTATAACTTAGCAGCATGAAGCTTTAATACTGCTGTCCTTTCTCTTTCTGGTTACCTCACCCTCTTCACCTTTCCATGCTGCAATAAAACTGCTTCCCACAGGTAATTTGTTTCCAATATTATCCTCCATTTCTCCACATTAATTGTGCTCTTTCTCATCATTAGCTCCTTCTACTCCCATATAGTTATTCTCATTTTATATCTTTGCTCCTTACCTGACAGCAAACCCTAAGAAGGAAAAACTGCCACTTGGTAGCAGGCATTGTATTTGCACACCTTCTACCCCTTCTGTCTTATTCAGTACTGCCACCAGCTTAGTTCCGTTACTATCTCTTCCTCTAACCCTTGTGAGAGAATGTCTTGGCCAATTACATACAAGATTTTCTTTTCTTCCCCACAACTGATAAGAGATACTGCAAAATCTGTGTTAGGTAGATTAATACCCCCCCCCCCCCACACACACACACACACACACACACACCAAGTTTTCAACAGCCTTTTCCTGCAATTCCATCCCTTGATCCCTTTCTTACTTACTAACAAGAAAAGTTAACTCTACAGTGGATCTGTTCCTCTTAAGAATGCAAGCTGGTAAACAGTCCATTTAGTGGCAATGATTTGAAACAGTTGCCAGCACTCTGGCAATGTCTAATTAGGTATCAGTTCTCTCTGCAGTAGAATGATAACTTACAACAATTTGTTTTTTCTCTGTCGATCTCATAGTGACATAAATAAACCAACCCCCCCCCCCAAAAAAAAAGCAAGAGCAAGAAGAATACATGCCAAGAAAAACAGTCTTATATACAAATGCAAAGCTTTGGAGGATAGCTGCAGATTTTGCTTTCCATTTGTGCTCTGTAAGTGTCATTTTTTTTTTATTTATGCAGCCTTTATTTTGATTATCTTTACAAACATGGAACGTAATATCGTAGCTAGCAGAAGCTTTGCTTTTGAGTATAAGAAGAGATACTGTAAATCCTGCACAGGTCCAATCCTGCACATGGCATGCACTGAGTCAAAATTTAAATAAGGCATGCGGGCCATTAGGGACCGAATGTGATTTTCAAGGATAACAACATGAACATACTTTATAGTTTAAAAGTAGCCATACAATATTACACGTCTAAAGGTTGAAAAATGCCTTTTTGTGACTACTGTTCCCGTCGCAACTGCATTTAGCTATCAGCAAATACTGAAGAGACATTCATGCTCCTGTAACTCTATAATCAGCGATAGTTGTATGTTCTGCCCATCTGAAAAGAGAGGTTGGTTTCAGCTTCTTTTGTAAAAAAAAAAAAAAAAAAAAGGTTTCCATTTTCAGTGGAGGCTTGCATTTGTATAAAGTCACACACGACCATTAAAAAGAAAAGAAGAGGCACTGCAATTGTGAAGCAGTGAAGCAGGGAACCCAAGCACAGATGCATTGTATTCCAGAGGGAATTAAAACAGGACTGAAATACAACTTTGCACCCATAAAGAACATTATTGTCATGGCTGGTATTGCTTGGACGTCATTAATGAAGTCACAAATAGGGAGGGGATTTGTTAAGTGGGCTGCACTGTTTCTGCTTCAGTCTGAAGCAAAATAGTAATGAGAGAGTGTAAATTTAAGGCTGAACATTCAGCAGACACAGTCCCAGTTGCTAAATCTGATTTTAAATGTTATGTCACACATTTTGGTCATATTTCCAGACCTAGTGTGAAATACACAGCGACCTGGACTTGATTGTATATATGTGTATCTAGTGCTGCATAATTGCATGATAAAGAATTATTTATAGTATAAAGGGGTGTCCAACCTTTGGGCTTGCCAGGGTCGCATTGAGTGAACTGAAATTGTCTCGGGGCCGCATATAAAATATATCATATAGTTAACTCTTTCGCTGCCACAGGAGACCAAAGTCGACCTCCTGGCTGTACTGTAGGTGCATTCGAACAATTAATAAATGCCTATTATACAATGCCTACCCTAAAAACGTGCACGCTGATTGGCCAGCCCAACCAGCGTGCCCGTTGTAAATCCCTCAATATACTAACGGAAAAAGGTCCGGTTGCCCGGACTTTTCCGTTAGTAACATTGTCTCGCTATGTTAAAAGAGTTTAACATAGCGACACAGATTTAAAAAGCAACGGACATCTCCGTTGCTTTTTAAAGCTGTCTCGCTATGTTAAACTCCTTTAACATAGCGACACAGTGGAAGCAACGGAGATCTTGCGATCTCCGTTGCTTTAAACCTGTTCGCTATGTTAAATGAGTTTAACATAGCGAGACAGCTTTAAATAAGCAACGGAGATCTCCGTTGCTTATTTTAAAGCTGTCTCGCCATGTTAAACCCATTTAACATAGCGAGAGTAAAGCAACGGAGAACTTGCGTTCTCCGTTGCTTTGCCACAGCTCTGATGTACCGCGAGGCATGCGCAGTACATCAGAACTGCCGCGAACACCAGACAGGTGCGGAAGGGCAGCAAAGAGGCATTATACAATGCCATTATTTAAGAAAAGTAATTATTTCTTTTCTTAAATAATGGCATTATAATAACAATAACCACTTCTGGGTGTGGGTAATGCTGGATTTACCCACGGTTGTCTTTGTTTGGTCCCTCGGGCTTCGCCCTCGGGACCAAACCACGCCAACCGTGGGTAAATCCAGCATTACCCACACCCAGGCGTGGGTTATTGCTATAGTATTTTCCTTAAAATTCTAATTCTCATTCTGATTTTAATTCTCTAATCTAACAGTTAACTCTAACATCTTAGTTAATATATAGATTTTTTTTTTACAAATAAACAGATATTCACTACAACACTAGCATTTCTCACTGGGAAAACCACTCCAGCAGTCCATCTACATACAATGTCAACATTAGCAGTCCTACAATACTATAATCCACAAAAATAAGCCAACAAATTTGCAATTAAGTAAATAATTCACATTACTGACTTAATAAAACAATTCTGAATAAGCTACAAGAGGGTCTCACCCAAACAAATGACTGGTGCCAGAAACATGGCCTCAAGCTAAATGCCAAAAAATGCACAATCATCCCCTTTGAGGAGAGTGATGTCCCCACAAATTATCACATTAATAACAATGTTGTAAGCACGCAATCAGTCGTGAGGTGCTTGGGCACCCAGGTTGATAGAAACCTGACTTTTGACCACCACATTGTCTCCGTTGTATAGAAATCTTTTTACATGGCCCACCTCATTAGTAAGGGTATCTCATCCATGGACAAGGAGTTCATAACATCCCTGTATTCTTCCTTTACAAGAGCAATTATTGAGCACAACACCCCTTTTGGCACGTGCCTCAGCAAAACACCATGCCAAAAGAAAGACTACAACCATTTCTGACAAAAAAAGGTCAAAGGACTGAGTTCACTTAGTTATCCAAACAGACTAAAAAGCTTCTTGCTTTCCTCTGTCTCTCACTGGCCCCTATATATTTCATCACTGGCTTGCTTTCCAGGCTAAGAAAGATCCTGCCTTAAGAGACTTTCTCCACCTCAGAAATACTGGTTATATTAAAACACTCACTACAAAGACCACAGCCTTCACTGCAACATAAACAAGCCACTTTGTATAGACAGGTTCTTGACACAAAAACTTTCAACTTCTGTAAAAAGCTCCTCTAATTATCAAACAATGTAGTTCAACAACACTACAACTGGATGGATAGCCATGAATGTACTCCTTAAGTAAGTAGCATAGCCTTCATCAAACTGGAAGGAAAATCCACATACTAAACTTTCCCAGCTGGATGGCTAAGATCTAATATTGGTTACTCAAGTCTACTTGTCTAAGAAGAGGGGCCTATTTAACTAAGAATTCCATTTGCAAAAATATATCCAGTATACATATTAAATCTCTCTCTCTTATATATATATACACACACACACACACACACACACACACACACACACACACACACACACACACACACACACACAGAAAAGGAGCCCCAACTTGTAAAACAGGCAACCTCAGTAATCACATGACACAGTCTCACTGATTGAAATTGCCTGGAAGTCAAAATGTCTGAAAAAAAAAATCATAATAGAAATGGATTCATCCATGCAATTTCCCACCACCAAAAGGGCCATCAATAAATCAACAAACTGCTCAGCAAAAATTAAATCAATACGAAATCTATAAAGTCTCTAAGATCATACTACATACTGGAGTAAACATATAACTTCCCTCCAATCTAAAGCCATTTGACATTCAGACATTTTAATTTGTGCAGAAGTTATTCACAGACTGACCATTTACTAAGCTGTAATGTTGACTATCGCTTTTGAAAAAAACAAATTCCCACACTTTGTCAATAGCTCAAAGTGAAGAAAGGATTACTTTTTTTTATTTATTATGTATTTATTTAATTTTGGAAAACATCTTTAAAACTGTTAAATTGATCACACACCCAGAAACACAGAAAAGTTATTGTGATAAGTAAGCCACAGACTGCACACTATGCTTACGTCCGAACCAATGAAGCATACCTGTCAATTCCAAAAGAATTAAAGTAGTGTAATAAGAAAGTTATTTGCAAGGTTACATGGCAGTTTATATTGGAAATAAGTGAAGATATTAAAAAAGCTCTGTTTCGCATAATTATGCTGAAAAGTCTTCCAAGGTAAATACAACCTTCTGATTTAGCATGGAACCATACCTCTTATCCTTAGAGCAAGAATTCTGGACAAAGCGAAAAATAAAATTGGGACACAGGCCCAAAAATAGTTATGCATCACAGACACCATTGAAACAAGTGTAGCTGCAAACATAATACATCACGTATAATGTTTCTATCCCATTTTTGTCAGTTAAGCATTATATGACTCATTCAATCCTGCCTTCTTTTGCAACAAAGAAAACCATACTTTGAAATGACAAATCCATTAAAAATAATAAAACACATTGGCTTCACATCCTGCAACTTCCTACCTGCAAACAACCACAGAGCGTTCACTGAAACTAGGTCTGCTTATTTCCCACAGAATGACACCTCTCCCTAATTAAGTCTAATGGTATACAATCTACCAGGATCTGGACTACCTGAAATAAATTAAATTATGGCCTGTAAATTGCAAGTGCACTTTGTTTAATTAAACTACATTTCAAAGCCCACTTGCTGTATTTTTTCAGTAACATCCCAATATCCATTTCCAGGTAACTTTACAAGACATTGGCAGTGGTAGACTTAACATCCTCCAGATCCCTACAGGACCACACTCATACTGCTAACATTGTCCATTAAATGTAAATATCCATCCACTGTAAATGGCAAGAAGCTATGTCTTAAAAAATCTATTTTTGGCATTCCTAGTACCCAAGTATCAGGTTTTGAAACAAAGAAACATATTCTCCACAGTTTGTAAGTTTCTGTCTTTAATAATCATCTACTATTGCAGCACTTCCAACACAAACACACACATACACACCCCCAACATTTAAAACAATGACATTGTGCCCACCTGATTTGCCAGTATTGATGATCCACCAAAGATATGCTTACTGTTGTCCAATCTACCACTGCTTAGAATCCACCAATGACAAGACAGAACTGGGTGATTTTTTTTGTTTGTCAAAAAAAAAAAAAACAATAAACTTTATATGCTACAGTCCCACATTAGTCAATCCATTACTGACCCATTAACCCTAGGCTGCTGTCTCATTCTTAATCCCTGGGACTGCATTACCTTGGATGACAACTTTTATTTCCTAAGCAAAAGACACAAATTGGAAGATGAGGCAAAAATCTAGACATTCTTCGAAAATCCATACAGTTGAGAGGTATGATTTCATATTCAATACAACACTCTCCTTGTCAGAAAAGCTGCAATTTAATGAAAGTGTATTTTAATGTAGGATGGATTTGGGAGCCAACGTGTTTGTATATTAGCCTCTTTGTGCATGTGTCTCTCTCTGTCTCTCTATCATGCACACATAAACACACACACACACACACACACACACACACACACTTATACTTTCACACACACAAACATTCTGCTTTCATGTATGCACGCACTCACACCATACTTACCTATTAACACAGGTTAAGTGCTGTCTCTTTAAAAGGCAATGGCAGCAAATCCATAGACGAGTCCCTCTTCAGCAAGAACACACACACTGATTCTTTGGCACGAAATAATGGCGCAAACACACAGACCCTTCTTTGGTGCAAAAAAATAAAAACTAGAAGGATGATTTGGTGCATGCGCACACCAATGTTAAATTTACAGGTTACGGCCATGAAAAACACAACAAAAAATTGTTTTGGGGCATGTGTACATCGATGTTGGAGTTAGAGGTAGAGGGCCGCATGGCAGAGCTCTGAGGGCCGCATGCAGCCCGCGGGCCACAGGTTGGACACATCTACTGATTGCATGTCAACTGATATTGTCAATATTGCATAACCTATTTCTCAAAGAGGGAGGATGTAGAGCAGAGCAAGTGTGCTGTATCTTTAAAAAGCATTTCAAGGACTGAACGTGCATATAAATAGCAGGCACGTGCTAGCTTCAGTGCCATTCTGAGAGTGCAGCCAGAGAGTGAGCATGTATGAGTGTAATAGCTAGTTTGTATAAAAGTTTGCCTAAGTTAAAGTTATTGAGCCTCAATCCTAATGAGATTGTACATAATAAAGCTGCTTGAACAGAACCCACAAAGTCTCATCTATTACATCCTGTTTAGATGAGCAACAACCCAATAACCTCCTATGGTCCTATTATCCTATGTAAATAGGGCATATTGGTAAGACAGATATGTATATCAGGGGATCCCCATGATCCAGAACAGGCTCCCCATCTATGTGAAGCAGAATCCATACCTAACCCTATTTAAGTGTAACATTCATCAATGGATGGGAAATCAGAAATTCATCCCAGGTTTGTCTCTCAAATCTCTGATAGACAGAGACAGACAGTAACTATATTCAAATTAACATACCCCCACCATATTCTTTAGAAACTGCCTAACATACCCACTTCTAATAAAAGCCTATGAAACACAGGAACAGAACTGATCTGGGTTGTGCTGCTAGGCTTATAAAGGCCTGCATGAACCTATGAACATTCACCCTACACTCTGAAATCAAGCTAAAAATAATTACTATTTAAGGCTATAAAAGGCCAGAAACCTGGGTAAAAAGTGTCACCTGCAGAAAAAATGTGAGATGGTGTTTTCTGGATTTGAGTGTTTATAGAAAATGAAGTGAGAGCAAAGGAAGTGTTTGAGGTTCCAGGGCATCAGTAAGTTGTACAGCATGCAGTGAATTTAGAATAGAACAAAGATATTTTCAAGGAGAATGCTGATGAGGAAAACTATAGAGGTCACTAAGCAATACTGTTGAGGCTGGAAACAGAAACATGAGATTCCTTGACAGTGGCTACACTAGTCATACCATAAGACTGAATAAAAAAGGATGATGGCACAGTACATAGCAGGGTTACAAGATAAGGAAAATGAGTAAAAAATATATTTGTGGGAGTTGTTACGTCTCCATGTGCAGATTAGAAGGTATGCTCATCCTGTATGAGGAGAGTCAAGAGAATATCAAAGCTGCATCAGAAGACAAACTTGAGCAGAAGAGGATTAGCACAGTGAGAGCAGGGGTACCTTTTATTACCTGCCACAGCCGACCATCAGCCACCAATACCTCCTCTCCTTATACATGATCTACTGCATCTGCCTTGGATCTCTAAGGTCAGCTATTTAAATATATAATGAAAGGCAAGTCAGGAATTAAAGCATCATTTAAAACTTTGATTACAAAACATGACAGCATTTATCTTTAAAGCCCTGAGTTTTCTCCCAGCAAGATAGAAAAGTTGAATGGCTATAGTGCTATGACTTCTGATAACATGGTAACTTTTTCCAAGTTTACATCTTGGTGGTTGTAGTTAACCAAAGACTTCAAGATGTTGTAATGACAATTAAGGACATAGCTTAGAAAAAGTTGCAGTTCTGTACATGAATCCTTGTTTTCTATTTTACCATCTTAGTGGTCCAGATCAAACATGACAAAAAAGTCATCTGTAAGTAACACTCCACATTTTCCACGTGAAGGGATATATCAATGAATGAAGTTAGAAAGTAATTAATTAATCCCTTTCCTTTGATGATGGTGGGGAGAATAACCATCCATTTTAGTTACCAAAGTCAATGTTTTCGTATTGTAATAATAATAATAATATGAAACAATTCATATTACTTTTTGTCACATCAAATGTCTTCATATAATAAAAATATAAGTAACTCTTACTTTTGTTAACATAATCTATGAAAAACAAAAAAAGATGAAGTGAGACCTGTTTTCCATACCATAAATAAAAATTTTTTATTTTTCTTTAGCTCCTCTCACTGCTCAGATACAGTTAATCCCTTTCTGGACAAATAATGCAACCCAAACGTTGGCTTCCTGGTCATAACCTAGAGCTTTTACAATTCCAAGAAAATAAATTTAAAGTAAAAAAACACTATAAGAAAAGAGGAAAAACAATGAGAAACCACTGCATTGCCACTGAAGGAAAAGCGGCTCCCATGAAAAATAGATACAATTTATTAAATAATAATTTAAATCTTGGTTAAGTCCTTTTGTCTGTTTCTAGGATTTCCAAACTTCTTCAGAACCAGATTATAAAAATGGATTGGCCCTCCTCTGTTTAAAACACTGTGTGTAAAATGTCATGATTCAAAAAGCAAGT
Organism: Protopterus annectens; assembly: GCF_019279795.1. NCBI lineage: Eukaryota > Metazoa > Chordata > Ceratodontiformes > Protopteridae > Protopterus > Protopterus annectens. The sequence continues at coordinate 1,814,241,585 of NC_056726.1, read as the reverse complement.
TTTTAAAGGTACATAGCCTAAAAACTGTGAATTATTAAGAATTTCACAGAAAAACAAACAAAAAAGTAACTGTATATACTCAAAATGAGCTTTATTTAATAGATAATAAATATAAATAATATAATTAAGTAGATATGAATAACTACATATGTAATGTTAAGAAAAATGGGTCTATGTTCGCGCATTGAATAGGAATTACAGTGAATGCCTTATAATTGAACGTTAGACAGCAAAAGTTTAAACTTCCGAACATGATTAATATTGTAAAATAATTTCTCGAATGAACGTAGTTGCCAACATTGTAATCAACCAAAGTGGGGGGCTTTGCTCACACCCCCCCAATGTGGGGGGCTGCACCCCCCCCTTAACTATATATACCAACTCAAAGATCACACTACAATGGAGAATAGGGCAAATTTCAAAATAGTTTTCCTTTGCTTACCTCATGCATTACAGTACTTCCTGGTTGTTGGCCAACTATGGCCATTCAGTGAATTACTTTTTGATGTTAAGCATGTTCAGTAGTTTAAACTTTCCCTGTTTAACTTTCAATTATAAGGCATTCACTGTAATTCTTATTTGATACATGAACATAGACCCCAAAAAATATTTTAAAAATCATTTTAAGACCAACTATTACAAATTCATGGTCCAGAGCTTAAGGGCACTAGATATACTAATATATTCATTTAAACTAGGTGTATCTTGTGCATCCAGCCTCAGTAGCCATAACAACTCCTTAAACTCCAAAATAGTCTCCCAAAGTCAACCCCTGGGATTTGTCATAACCTTTTCCAATACTGCAAACTGAAACCTCCTATAGGAAATGCAGTCTTTCTTGTGCTTATAAGGAACATTATTGAAATTCATTTTACAAATTTCATAGTTATATTCACAAATGCATTTGTTAAAAGGTCTTTCAGTCTTCCTGACATAAAATGCACCAAAAGAATCACATATAGCTATGTACACCACCTTCCTAGTTAGACAATTAACCCCATTGGCCAAATGAATCTTTAAACATGGGTGCCCAATCAAAACTGCATCCTGCTCCAAAATGTAAGAGCATTGATCGCAGCATCCACATTTTCTTATGCCCTTCACAGGTGCAGAATGCTGAGTGTTATATTTCTCAAGGACGTTTTTCATATTCCTACCCCTTCTGTTGACTATAAAGGTTTTTTCACCAATCACGTCAACTTCAGTCCATATTAAAACTGTCCCAATATTTGAAAATTATTTTTTTGACTTCAACATTAAAGGGATGGTGCCTAAGAATTAGGCTTCTACTAAAGTATGATGAACCCGCTGGTATGAGGTATTTGACAATACATCTATTTGATCAACAATAGGACTAATCTAGTATGTCTTAAAGTGGCAACTTCTTCTCTAATGTTGTTAACAAACTGGTTTGGAGATCTTCTATCAGCAAACATACCGACCAGTTTGTTACATTCATTGCAGAACAACACGTCATCAGTGATCATTCTACTGATCCTAACAAACGGTCCCTTAACCAAAGAGTTCTTTTGGGACAATGAATGGTCACTGTGGAATGCAGATAAGTATTTGAAAAAGTGGGTTTTCTATATATGTTGGGTTTAACTGAAGGTAAATTTCAGAAACAAAGTGGCCCTCACCTCAGGTTCTTAAGAGAATTAACTTTGTGGTTACTTCCCCCATAAAATTGCTTTTTACCCTCTTTTAGAGAATTCAGAAAAAAAGCATAATTTTCAAAATTCATTGCTTACATTTGTCTGATGTGAGCACTTGAGGTTTGGCAGAATAAATGACTCCTAAATAAATTCATTACTTCTTTTCTTTTAGCCAATTGCTTAACATGAATTCCTTCAGTATTTTTATCTGTCTCTTAGAATTCTGTGACTTATTTGTCTATCCATCCTGCCTTGATGTCATTTCGCAGTAACTGTAGACACTATATACATACATGTGTATCACATATCTGCGTACTCTATGCTAACTGTTCTAGAAACTAGCCTTTAACTCCAGTAGTTAACATACTGCATTTAGATGTTCAGGACAAACACTTGTAATAAACTATGGAAAGGTAGGTACCTGAAAAAAAAAACAAGGACCTACTGACAATCCAGTTTTGCTCATTTCTGCCAAACACTTATCAGATAAGGGAAAACACTTTGAACCTTTAAAGAGCTAATCTTGCTGGTCACATTGTAATAATGTTTACGCTTATATTTGACAGGCCTCCCTTTTCAGAGTAACAGCAAATTTCCAATGTAATTATATCATAGGGACAGCAGGCTTCCAAAAATGTTTGCAGGGTTAAGCAGACTTCAGGAAGTCATCAAAAGTCATCAAAAGAAAGTAGGAGTGCAGGAAACAGTTGGCAACAGAAAAGACCGACTAGGCCAGGAAGGAATACTGGTTGGCTAACAAAGAAGCTAAGAAAGGAATTGCAATAGCAAAGAACAAGGCATCAGAGTAACTCTACCAGTTCTGGAAAGTGACTCAGTAGGTGGCACAAAGAAACTCTATCAGTCTGCAAGGCAAAGACAGAAGGATAAAGAAGATAATCAGAAACAGTTCATAAGGGATGCCAGCAACAAACTGCTCACCAGTTCACAGGACATCAAAGGCAGATGGAAGGGATACTTCCAACAGCCTCTGAATGAAGAAAAACCCACAGAAGTTGTACTGCCCTAGACACAGACGACAATGAAAGAAGAGGAGGAGCTCACCACAAGAGAAGTAAGAACAGCATTAAGCAACACGAAGTCAGAGAAAGCAGCAGATATGATAAAGGTATTGGGTGAGATATGGAAGAAATGGATCACTATGGAGAGAAAGGCATATCCCAGATGACTGGACCATTCTACTTCTGATTTTCAGGAACAAAGGGGACATTCATAACTGTGGGCAGTACAGAGGTATCAAACTCTTGTCATTCTGCATGAAAGGTTCTGAACAGTGTGACTGATAAATGAATATGCACAGCTGCAGAGCTGCAGAAAGTAAGATGGGAGATGAGCAGTTTGGATACATATTGGGATGCAACACAATTGAAATGCAGCAGAAGCAAAGAAAAGAAGCAACAAAACAGAAAACATCAAAGACATTTAAAGTATATGCTTAATTTGAAACTGAGTAACATTTAAAGTATATGTTTAATGTGAAACTGAGTAACATTTAAAGTATATGTTTAATTTGAAACTGAGTAACATTTAAAGTATATGTTTAATTTGAAACTGAGTAACATTTAAAGTACATGTTTAATTTGAAAGTGGGTAACATTTAAAGTATATGTTTAATTTGAAACTGGGTAACATTTAAAGTATATGTTTAATTTGAAACTGAGTAACATTTAAAGTATATGTTTAATTTGAAACTGGGTAACATTTAAAGTATATGTTTAATTTGAAACTGGGTAACATTTAAAGTATATGTTTAATTTGAAACTGAGTAACATTTAAAGTATATGTTTAATTTGAAACTGAGTAACATTTAAAGTATATGTTTAATTTGAAACTGAGTAACATTTAAAGTACATGTTTAATTTGAAAGTGGGTAACATTTAAAGTATATGTTTAATTTGAAACTGGGTAACATTTAAAGTATATGTTTAATTTGAAACTGAGTAACATTTAAAGTATATGTTTAATTTGAAACTGGGTAACATTTAAAGTATATGTTTAATTTGAAACTGGGTAACATTTAAAGTATATGTTTAATTTGAAACTGGGTAACATTTAAAGTATATGTTTAATTTGAAACTGGGTAGAGGAGAAATAAAAGTGAAAAAGTGCCACTATAAAGATCAGTTGAAGTATGTTTTAAATTCTTGTATATGTCTCTTGAAATAAATATCCATGATCTCTTAACAGAAGACAACAATTTTTAGGGTAATTCATTAAGTTAAACTGAAGCCTTTTTTCTCCTACAGAATATTTGCTTAAGCATGCCTAAACTAAAAGGTTTATTAAAAACTTGTGTAAAGAGTAATGTTGCAGGAGTAGTGGGTAGGTGTTTTGGTGGGGGTTATTGATAAGTCTGAAGGGGTAGAACTTACGGGAGATACTTAAGAACTTGTACCTGTGTGAAAGTAGAACATAAAGTGCTAATGTAAATTAAGAAGTACATTTTCTTTGAAACTGATTTGTTTATATGGTTCTCAGTTAGAAATGTCCAATGGTAATGAACTTTTTTGTGCCTGAAAAATATTGTTTGGGTTGCAGACTTAAAATGGTCTAGACAGGGAAATGAAAAAGCATGTAGCTGTTGTGAAGTACTTGAAAAATGAGATAAAAATACTGGTTTAAAACAATTACAGACCTTAAAGATTATTTTTTGTATGGGTGAAATATTCTATGCATTGGTTATGTGTTTAAATCTGTAACAGGTACACGTGTTAAGATATCAATATACTTAGAAAAAAGAAAATGTTTCCAAGGAAGCCAAAGGTTATTGAGTACAAAGTAAATATGATAAATGCTGCAAACAAACCAGGCATCCACCAAGGCTGTAAAAGTATAAAACTTTAATACACAGAGTACACAGGATAAGTGCTTTCACACAAGTTGTGCTTCATCAGATCCACAGAATAAAACAATAGAACCCATTAAATACTAAAACATGTGCTTCAATTAACCAATAAAATACAGCAATCAATTACTGATATATACTTCTTTTCTTAAGAATTGGTTTTAAAAGAAAAGAGGCATTAAGGCCAGGTAGTTTATTTGCTTGCAACTTTACAATCCACCTTGTCTCTGCAGTTTCAAGTCTATTATTAAAATCACCATGCCTTTTATTAAAATATAGCAATTGCAACACTATAAAATCAAAACTATGATCAGTAAAAATAGAAACATGTTTGGCTAGGGCATTAAATGTGTTTTTACATCTAATATCACCCATAGGCTAAAGAATGCGCTCTTTAAGCATCCTAATAGTTTTCCCCACATAGAATGAAGTGCAACATTTACATTTGGCCAAGTATACAAGTCCATGGGACTTGCAATCAGCTTAAAAGTCAGGTTTAAATATAGCATCATATACTGGATGCTGAAAAACTGCCATGGTAGAAATGTGACAGCAGGCTTTGCAGCCCCTACAAGGATAGGTTCCCTTCCACTCAGAAGACAAAACTGGTCTAACCGTAGATCTATAACACAGTTGTCTCTTCAGAGACAAATTGTTCTTAAATATATAACTAGGTTTATCACCCACTATAGATTTTATTTTGTCATCTGAGAGTAATATAGGCCACAATTTATTAACCGAGCTGCAGACCTGCTGCACATTATTGCCATAAATCAATGAAAGTGTAACTTTATGTCCAGTTGAGTTATCATGGGGTGACTTAGACTCATATGAGCGTTTAAAGAAAGGTTTGCCCTTGCTTGATTTGAAGGAAGCAACCTCACCATATGTAGCATTCAGATCCTGCTGCTTATAGACCCTAGCCAAAATGTCATTACTTAGTAGATCCATAGCTTCAAAACACTCTATATCCTCAGTGTGTAAGCGAGAAATTCTAAAGTACTGACTTTTGGTGATATTGTTAAAAACATGCCTGGAATGCATGCTATTATGATGTAAAATAGTATTCATCCTACATGGTTTCCTATATAGGAAGGTTTTAATAACTCCATGAAAAAGGTCAGTTTTCACATCTAGAAAGTCTATAGTAATGGCTAAATAATTCACAGTAAATTTAAAACAATTACTTGATGTTTCTAAATAATGGACAAATTCAAGTAAATCAGCCTCTGAAACAAAAATGTCATCCACAAAGTGCTTGTAATACAGCAAATGTGTGGAGAAGGGGTGCCCACTGAGGACTACTTCACACTCCCATTCTGCCAACACTAGGTTGGTATAACTGTTAGCACAAGGAGTCCCCATTGCAACCCCTCTCTTTTTTCTATAAAGAATGTCATTAAACAAAAACACATTGTTTTGTAAAATCATGTCCATTAAGAAACCTATACATCAAATACATTCAGATGACTAGTCAGTGTTTACAGTTAGAAAACTCTTCAGATTGGTAATGCCCATTTCATGGGGTATGATAGTAAATAAGGTCTGTATATCCATGGTAACTAACAAAGTATGTTCAGAATAAATACCATGTTCTCTAGAATAATCACCCAACATACCCAGAAAGTGCTCCGTATCACTAAGGACCACACTAGCTTTTTCCAAAGGTTTTTTTTAAGTGATGCTCAATGAAAATGGAAATAAATTCTGTGGCCCAACCCCTGCCTGAAACAATGGGATGAAGAGGTGGGTTATGTAAAGACTTATGGACCTTAGGTAAGCCATGAATAGTTGGGATCAGCAACCAGCATAACATCATACATGTCTTTATCTATAACACATTCCATTAATAAGACATAAAGGTGCTCATGGATATGGCTTGTAATCCTATTTAAATCATTATTAGTCACATGTTCATAAGTATCAACATCATTGAGCATACAAATCATGGCTGCATTATATTGTGCAGTGTCAAGGATTACAATAGATCCCCCTTTATTAGTGGGATGAAATGGTAGCACTTTACTATTTTTAAGTTCATTTAGAGCCATGCATTCATCATAAGATAAATTATAGAAATTATGCTTGAATTTGTCCATTTTAAACAATTCACTTTTGACTGTCTTAATAAAAGTTTCAAGCACCGGAGGTATTTGTGACATAAACAAGCTATAACGCTTTAGAGGAGCAGGCACTGTGCATTCTCCACCAAACGCCAACATTAATGCTACATTACGAACAAACAGTTTAACATCCAAGATAATATCTTCATAGGGTACTGAGCATGATGGCACAAAGCTCAGACCTCTATTTAGTAAACTTGTGA
>NC_056726.1:1814137241-1814229741 GCF_019279795.1 Protopterus annectens | reverse complement strand
ATCTTTACAAATCCTTATCTGTTTAAAAACTTTCATTTGTGTCTCTAGTGCTTTCTGGCTGTAGGCTATTGTTTTAACTGAAGCCTTTCCTCTGTGTAATTATCTTTTGGTTAGTGGGGGCTGGTTCTTTTGTGTTTTTGTAAAAAAAAAAAGTTGTTCTGGTATTTAAGCCCTAACTTTGATAGGGTTTCTGTCTTTACACACAGTGCAGACTGGATAAGTTGTTGACCGCAACTGAGCTGAAAATATAAGTATCTTGATTTTTTTTGATTATTTTTACAGATTACTGTTTTTAAATTTTAATATATATATAGCACTTTGTCTATTCTGTATCTTTACAAATCGTTATCTGTTTAAAAACTTTCATTTCTGTCTCTAGTGCTTGCTGGCTGTAGGCTATTGTTTTAACTGAAGCCTTTCCTCTGTGTAATTATCTTTTGGTTAGTGGGGGCTGGTTCTTTTGTGTTCTTGTAAAAAAAAAAACTGTTCTGGTATTTAAGCTCTAACTTTGATAGGGTTTCTGTCTTTACACACAGTGCAGACTGGATAAGTTGTTGACCGCAACTGAGCTGAAAATATAAGTATCTTGATTTTTTTTTATTATTTTTACAGATTACTGTTTTTAAAATTTAATATATATATATATATATATATATATATATATATATATATATATATAGCACTTTGTCTATTCTGTATCTTTACAAATCCTTATCTGTTTAAAAACTTTCATTTGTGTCTCTAGTGCTTGCTGGCTGTAGGCTATTGTTTTAACTGAAGCCTTTCCTCTGTGTAATTATCTTTTGGTTAGTGGGGGCTGGTTCTTTTATGTTCTTGTAAAAAAAAAAAAAGTTGTTCTGGTATTTAAGCCCTAACTTTGATAGGGTTTCTGTCTTTACACACAGTGCAGACTGGATAAGTTGTTGACCACAACTGAGCTGAAAATATAAGTATCTTGATTTTTTTTTGATTATTTTTACAGATTACTGTTTTTAAAATTTAATATATATATAGCACTTTGTCTATTCTGTATCTTTACAAATCCTTATCTGTTTAAAAACTTTCATTTGTGTCTCTAGTGCTTGCTGGCTGTAGGCTATTGTTTTAACTGAAGCCTTTCCTCTGTGTAATTATCTTTTGGCTAGTGGGGGCTGGTTCTTTTGTGTTCTTGTAAAAAAAAAATTCTGTTCTGGTATTTAAGCCCTAACTTTGATAGGGTTTCTGTCTTTATACACAGTGCAGACTGGATAAGTTGTTGACCACAACTGAGCTGAAAATATAAGTATCTTGATTTTTTTTGATTATTTTTACAGATTACTGTTTTTAAAATTTAATATATATATATATATATATATATATATATATATATATATATATATATATAGCACTTTGTCTATTCTGTATCTTTACAAATCCTTATCTGTTTAAAAACTTTCATTTGTGTCTCTAGTGCTTGCTGGCTGTAGGCTATTGTTTTAACTGAAGCCTTTCCTCTGTGTAATTATCTTTTGGTTAGTGGGGGCTGGTTCTTTTGTGTTCTTGTAAAAAAAAAAAAAGCTGTTCTGGTATTTAAGCCCTAACTTTGATAGGGTTTCTGTCTTTACACACAGTGCAGACTGGATAAGTTGTTGACCACAACTGAGCTGAAAATATAAGTATCTTGATTTTTTTTTGATTATTTTTACAGATTACTGTTTTTAAAATTTAATATATATATATAGCACTTTGTCTATTCTGTATCTTTACAAATCCTTATCTGTTTAAAAACTTTCATTTGTGTCTCTAGTGCTTGCTGGCTGTAGGCTATTGTTTTAACTGAAGCCTTTCCTCTGTGTAATTATCTTTTGGTTAGTGGGGGCTGGTTCTTTTGTGTTCTTGTAAAAAAAAAAAAAAAGCTGTTCTGGTATTTAAGCCCTAACTTTGATAGGGTTTCTGTCTTTACACACAGTGCAGACTGGATAAGTTGTTGACCGCAACTGAGCTGAAAATATAAGTATCTTGATTTTTTTTTGATTATTTTACAGATTACTGTTTTAAAATTTAATATATATATATAGCACTTTGTCTATTCTGTATCTTTACAAATCCTTATCTGTTTAAAAACTTTCATTTGTGTCTCTAGTGCTTGCTGTCTGTAGGCTATTGTTTTAACTGAAGCCTTTCCTCTGTGTAATTATCTTTTGGTTAGTGAGGGCTGGTTCTTTTGTGTTCTTGTAAAAATAAAAAATAAAAGCTGTTCTGGTATTTAAGCCCTAACTTTGATAGGGTTTCTGTCTTTACACACAGTGCAGACTGGATAAGTTGTTGACCACAACTGAGCTGAAAATATAAGTATCTTGATTTTTTTTATTATTTTTACAGATTACTGTTTGTAAAATTTAATATATATATATATAGCACTTTGTCTATTCTGTATCTTTACAAATCCTTATCTGTTTAAAAACTTTCATTTGTGTCTCTAGTGCTTGCTGTCTGTAGGCTATTGTTTTAACTGAAGCCTTTCCTCTGTGTAATTATCTTTTTGTTGGTGGGGCTGGTTCTTTTGTGTTCTTGTAAAAAAAAAAAAAAGCTGTTCTGGTATTTAAGCCCTAACTTTGATAGGGTTTCTGTCTTTACACACAGTGCAGACTGGATAAGTTGTTGACCACAACTGAGCTGAAAATATAAGTATCTTGATTTTTTTTGATTATTTTTACAGATTACTGTTTTTAAAATTTAATATATATATAGCACTTTGTCTATTCTGTATCTTTACAAATCCTTATCTGTTTAAAAACTTTCATTTGTGTCTCTAGTGCTTGCTGGCTGTAGGCTATTGTTTTAACTGAAGCCTTTCCTCTGTGTAATTATCTTTTGGCTAGTGGGGGCTGGTTCTTTTGTGTTCTTGTAAAAAAAAAAATTCTGTTCTGGTATTTAAGCCCTAACTTTGATAGGGTTTCTGTCTTTACACACAGTGCAGACTGGATAAGTTGTTGACCACAACTGAGCTGAAAATATAAGTATCTTGATTTTTTTAATTATTTTTACAGATTACTGTTTTAAAATTTAATATATATATATAGCACTTTGTCTATTCTGTATCTTTACAAATCCTTATCTGTTTAAAACTTTCATTTGTGTCTCTAGTGCTTGCTGGCTGTAGGCTATTGTTTTAACTGAAGCCTTTCCTCTGTGTAATTATCTTTTGGTTAGTGGGGGCTGGTTCTTTTGTGTTCTTGTAAAAAAAAAAAAAAAGCTGTTCTGGTATTTAAGCCCTAACTTTGATAGGGTTTCTGTCTTTACACACAGTGCAGACTGGATAAGTTGTTGACCACAACTGAGCTGAAAATATAAGTATCTTGATTTTTTTGATTATTTTTACAGATTACTGTTTTTAAAATTTAATATATATATAGCACTTTGTCTATTCTGTATCTTTACAAATCCTTATCTGTTTAAAAACTTTCATTTGTGTCTCTAGTGCTTGCTGGCTGTAGGCTATTGTTTTAACTGAAGCCTTTCCTCTGTGTAATTATCTTTTGGTTAGTGGGGGCTGGTTCTTTTGTGTTCTTGTAAAAAAAAAAAAAAAAAAAAAAGCTGTTCTGGTATTTAAGCCCTAACTTTGATAGGGTTTCTGTCTTTACACACAGTGCAGACTGGATAAGTTGTTGACCACAACTGAGCTGAAAATATAAGTATCTTGATTTTTTTGATTATTTTTACAGATTACTGTTTTTAAAATTTAATATATATATATAGCACTTTGTCTATTCTGTATCTTTACAAATCCTTATCTGTTTAAAAACTTTCATTTGTGTCTCTAGTGCTTGCTGGCTGTAGGCTATTGTTTTAACTGAAGCCTTTCCTCTGTGTAATTATCTTTTGGCTAGTGGGGGCTGGTTCTTTTGTGTTCTTGTAAAAAAAAAAAAAAAAAAGCTGTTCTGGTATTTAAGCCCTAACTTTGATAGGGTTTCTGTCTTTACACACAGTGCAGACTGGATAAGTTGTTGACCACAACTGAGCTGAAAATATAAGTATCTTGATTTTTTTGATTATTTTTACAGATTACTGTTTTTAAAATTTAATATATATATATATATATAGCACTTTGTCTATTCTGTATCTTTACAAATCCTTATCTGTTTAAAAACTTTCATTTGTGTCTCTAGTGCTTGCTGGCTGTAGGCTATTGTTTTAACTGAAGCCTTTCCTCTGTGTAATTATCTTTTGGTTAGTGGGGGCTGGTTCTTTTGTGTTCTTGTAAAAAAAAAAAAAAGCTGTTCTGGTATTTAAGCCCTAACTTTGATAGGGTTTCTGTCTTTACACACAGTGCAGACTGGATAAGTTGTTGACCACAACTGAGCTGAAAATATAAGTATCTTGATTTTTTTTAATTACTTTTACAGATTACTGTTTTTAAAATGTAATATATATAGCACTTTGTCTATTCTGTATCTTTAAAAATCCTTATCTGTTTAAAAACTTTCATTTGTGTCTCTAGTGCTTGCTGGCTGTAGGCTATTGTTTTAACTGAAGCCTTTCCTCTGTGTAATTATCTTTTGGTTAGTGGGGGCTGGTTCTTTTGTGTTCTTGTAAAAAAAAAAAAGCTGTTCTGGTATTTAAGCCCTAACTTTGTTAGGGTTTCTGTCTTTACACACAGTGCAGACTGGATAAATTGTTGACCACAACTGAGCTGAAAATATAAGTATCTTGATTTTTTTTTGATTATTTTTACAGATTACTGTTTTTAAAATTTAATATATATATAGCACTTTGTCTATTCTGTATCTTTACAAATCCTTATCTGTTTAAAAACTTTCATTTGTGTCTCTAGTGCTTGCCGGCTGTAGGCTATTGTTTTAACTGAAGCCTTTCCTCTGTGTAATTATCTTTTGGTTAGTGGGGGCTAGTCCTTTTGTGTTCTTGTAAAAAAAAAAAAAAAAAGCTGTTCTGGTATTTAAGCCCTAACTTTGATAGGGTTTCTGTCTTTACACACAGTGCAGACTGGATAAGTTGTTGACCGCAACTGAGCTGAAAATATAAGTATCTTGATTATTTTTTTATTATTTTTACAGATTACTGTTTTTAAAATTTAATATATATATAGCACTTTGTCTATTCTGTATCTTTACAAATCCTTATCTGTTTAAAAACTTTCATTTGTGTCTCTAGTGCTTGCTGGCTGTAGGCTATAGTTTTAACTGAAGCCTTTCCTCTCTGTAATTATCTTTTGGTTAGTGGGGGCTGGTTCTTTTGTGTTCTTGTAAAAAAAAAAAAAAAAAAAAAAAAAAGCTGTTCTGGTATTTAAGCCCTAACTTTGATAGGGTTTCTGTATTTACACATAGTGCAGACTGGATAAGTTGTTGACCGCTACTGAGCTGAAAATATAAGTATCTTGATTTTTTTTTTTATTATTTTTATAGATTACTGTTTTTAAAATTTAATATATATATATAGCACTTTGTCTATTCTGTATCTTTACAAATCCTTATCTGTTTAAAACCTTTCATTTGTGTCTCTAGTGCTTGCTGGGTGTAGGCTATTGGTTTTACTGAAGCCTTTCCTCTGTGTAATTATCTTTTGGTTAGTGGGGGCTGGTTCTTTTGTGTTCTTGTAAAAAAAAAAAAAAAGCTGTTCTGATATTTAAGCCATAACTTTGATAGTGTTTCTGTCTTTACACACAGTGCAGACTGGATAAGTTGTTGACCACAACTGAGCTGAAAATATAAGTATCTTGATTTTTTTTTGATTATTTTTACAGATTACTGTTTTTAAAATGTAATATATATAGCACTTTGTCTATTCTGTATCTTTACAAATCCTTATCTGTTTAAAAACTTTCATTTGTGTCTCTAGTGCTTGCTGGCTGTAGGCTATTGTTTTAACTGAAGCCTTTCCTCTGTGTAATTATCTCCTGGTTAGTGGGGGCTGGTTCTTTTGTGTTCTTGTAAAAAAAAAAAAAAAGCTGTTCTGGTATTTAAGCCCTAACTTTGATAGGGTTTCTGTCTTTACACACAGTGCAGACTGGATAAGTTGTTGACCGCAAATGAGCTGAAAATATAAGTATTTTGTTTTTTTTTTGATTATTTTTACAGATTACTGTTTTTAAAATTTAATATATATATAGCACTTTATCTATTCTGTATCTTTACAAATCCTTATCTGTTAAAACCTTTCATTTGTGTCTCTAGTGCTTGCTGTCTGTAGGCTATTGTTTTAACTGAAGCCTTTCCTCTGTGTAATTATCTTTTGGCTAGTGGGGGCTGGTTCTTTTGTGTTCTTGTAAAAAAAAAAAAAAAAAAAAGCTGTTCTGGTATTTAAGCCCTAACTTTGATAGGGTTTCTGTCTTTACACACAGTGCAGACTGGATAAGTTGTTGACCACAACTGAGCTGAAAATATAAGTATCTTGATTTTTTTTATTATTTTTACAGATTACTGTTTTTAAAATTTAATATATATATAGCACTTTGTCTATTCTGTGTCTTTACAAATCCTTATCTGTTTAAAAACTTTCATTTGTGTCTCTAGTGCTTGCTGGCTGTAGGCTATTGTTTTAACTGAAGCCTTTCCTCTGTGTAATTATCTTTTGGCTAGTGGGGGCTGGTTCTTTTGTTTTCTTGTAAAAAAAAAAAAAAAAAAAAGCTGTTCTGGTATTTAAGCCCTAACTTTGATAGGGTTTCTGTCTTTACACACAGTGCAGACTGGATAAGTTGTTGACCACAACTGAGCTGAAAATATAAGTATCTTGATTTTTTTTGATTATTTTTACAGATTACTGTTTTTAAAATTTAATATATATATATTGCACTTTGTCTATTCTGTATCTTTACAAATCCTTATCTGTTTAAAAACTTTCATTTGTGTCTCTAGTGCTTGCTGGCTGTAGGCTATTGTTTTAACTGAAGCCTTTCCTCTGTGTAATTATCTTTTGGTTAGTGGGGGCTGGTTCTTTTGTGTTCTTGTAACAAAAAAAAAAAAAAAAAAAAAAAGCTGTTCTGGTATTTAAGCCCTAACTTTGATAGGGTTTCTGTCTTTACACACAGTGCAGACCGGATAAGTTGTTGACCGCAACTGAGCTGAAAATATAAGTATCTTGATTTTTTTTTGATTATTTTTACAGATTACTGTTTTTAAAATTTAATATATATATATCACTTTGTCTATTCTGTATCTTTACAAATCCTTATCTGTTTAAAAACTTTCATTTGTGTCTCTAGTGCTTGCTGGCTGTAGGCTATTGTTTTAACTGAAGCCTTTCCTCTCTCTAATTATCTTTTGGTTAGTGGGGGCTGGTTCTTCTGTGTTCTTGTAAAAAAAAAAAAAAAAGCTGTTCTGGTATTTAAGCCCTAACTTTGATAGGGTTTCTGTCTTTACACACAGTGCAGACTGGATAAGTTGTTGACCGCAACTGAGCTGAAAATATAAGTATCTTGATTTTTTTTCTATTATTTTTACAGATTACTGTTTTTAAAATTTAATATATATATATATATAGCACTTTGTCTATTCTGTATCTTTACAAATCCTTATGTGTTTAAAAACTTTCATTTGTGTCTCGAGTGCTTGCTGGCTGCAGGCTATTGTTTTAACTGAAGCCTTTCCTCTGTGTAATTATCTTTTGGTTAGTGGGGGATGGTTCTTTTGTGTTCTTGTAAAAAAAAAAAAAAAGCTGTTCTGGTATTTAAGCCCTAACTTTGATAGGGTTTCTGTCTTTACACACAGTGCAGAATGGATAAGTAGTTGACCACAACTGAGCTGAAAATATAAGTATCTTGGGGGTTTTTTTGATTATTTTTACAGATTACTGTTTTTAAAATTTAATATATATATCACTTTGTCTATTCTGTATCTTTACAAATCCTTATCTGTTTAAAAACTTTCATTTGTGTCTCTAGTGCTTGCTGGCTATAGGCTATTGTTTTAACTGAAGCCTTTCCTCTTTGTAATTATCTTTTGGTTAGTGGGGGCTGGTTCTTTTGTGTTCCTGTAAAAAAAAAAAAAAAAGCTGTTCTGGTATTTAAGCCCTAACTTTGTTAGGGTTTCTATCTTTACACACAGTGCAGACTGGATAAATTGTTGACCACAACTGAGCTGAAAATATAAGTATCTTGATTTTTTTTTGATTATTTTTACAGATTACTGTTTTTAAAATTTAATATATATATAGCACTTTGTCTATTCTGTATCTTTACAAATCCTTATCTGTTTAAAAACTTTCATTTGTGTCTCTAGTGCTTGCTGGCTGTAGGCTATTGTTTTAACTGAAGCCTTTCCTCTGTGTAATTATCTTTTGGTTAGTGGGGGCTGGTTCTTTTGTGTTCTTGTAAAAAAAAAAAAAAAAAAAAAAAGCTGTTCTGATATTTAAGCCCTAACTTTGACAGGGTTTCTGTCTTTACACACAGTGCAGACTGGATAAGTTGTTGACCGCAACTGAGCTGAAAATATAAGTATCTTGATTTTTTTTGATTATTTTTACAGATTACTGTCTTTAAAATTTAATAAATATAGCACTTTGTCTATTCTGTATCTTTACAAATCCTTATCTGTTTAAAACTTTCATTTGTGTCTCTAGTGCTTGCTGGCTGTAGGCTATTGTTTTAACTGAAGCCTTTCCTCTGTGTAATTATCTTTTTGGTTAGTGGGGGCTGGTTCTTTTGTGTTCTTGTAAAAAAAGCTGTTCTGGTATTTAAGCCCTAACTTTGATAGGGTTTCTGTCTTTACACACAGTGCAGACTGGATAAGTTGTTGACCACAACTGAGCTGAAAATATAAGTGTCTTGATTTTTTTGATTATTTTTACAGATTACTGTTTTTAAAATTTAATATATATATATATATATATATATATATATATATATATATATATATATATATCACTTTGTCTATTCTGTATCTTTACAAATCCTTATCTGTTTAAAAACTTTCATTTGTGTCTCTAGTGCTTGCTGGCTGTAGGCTATTTTGTCCCACCATCCCTCCCTTTTGGTGTCTTGCTCTTATACTTGGTGGCTTTGCAGTTGCCCGCCCCTGCTGTGACACTCCTTCCAGTCTAGTGTCATTAGCTCATTCTGCCTAATACAGAGAGAACATTTGATAAGGCCTTCTGTTCCTCCTTTTTCCCTTTCAAAAAGTAAAACAAAACTTTTTTTTTCTTTCGCCTGAACCTCCTTGTGTTCTGACCGTGCTTCTCAAACATTTTGGAAATATACAGTATATTTCAGAGCATTTATTATAACTGTAATAGCCTTAATATTGCTACAACTCAAGTGCTCTTGGTTGCACTGCATCTGAAGTGCTTGTGTGTTTTAGCTGCTTTTCTGTATATATAGACTTTTCTGTTTCTTTTTCTAAATAAGCTCTGTAAAGTTGTTTTATTGCATTCCTGCCTGTATTTCTGAGGTTTTTTTGCACTTTTAAAGTTTGTTTTTGCTTAGTTTAATTGGTAGGCTACACACTCAAGTGCGCTAGCTGAATTAAAGCATTTACTGTGTTTCTGTACCTAATTTCTGCTACTTTGTAAAACAAAAAAAAAATATCCTTGTTTCCCACCTTTACTGAACTAGAATAGTCCAGTCTTCAGGTATTGCTGATCTCTGGGCTGTGTCATAGTTCCTGTGTTGCCCATATCTTTATTTGGATAGGAGGAAGCTTCTTTGTTCACCAGTGAGAGTGGGGAGCTCTGAGCAGCCTATCTCTCCCTTGAGGAGTGGTTCCAGCCCAGTGACCTGTAGCTTATGGGCCGTTTTGTGTCATAGTTCCTGTGTTGCCCATATCCTTACTTGGATAGGATGAAGCTTCTTTGTTCACCAGTGAGAGTGGGGAGCTCTGAGTAGCCAATCTGTCCCTTGAGGAGTGGTTCGAGCCCAGTGACCTGTAGCTTATGGGCCGTTTTGGGCCATTTCCTATCTCTTTCTATCCCCCTGCTTTAAAGCCAGCTTTAGCGCACTTTTGCGCTTGTAATTTAAAGTTTGTCTTGTTTTTTGCATTTACCTGTTGAGGCTACACACTCAAGAGTGCTAGCCTGTGTCACATATTTACTGCATTTTCCTGCTATTTGTTGAAAAAAAAGAAAAAAAAAATATCCTTGTTTCCCGTCTTTCCTAACCTAGAGTAGTCCAAATACAGGCTTTGCTGTATTCTGGACTTTTGGAAAGTTCCTGTGTTGCCATTTCCTTTCTTGGATTAAGGGAGGCTTCTTTGTTCACCAGTGGCAGTGGGGAGCTTAGAGCAGCCTATCTATCCCTGGAGGAGTGTTCCCAGCACAAGAATCTGGTAGTCTATTGGCCATTTTGTAGCTGTAGCGCGGCTTTGCGTGATTTTGTGCATAGCGCAGCATCGAGCAGCACCGCTTATTTGGGTTTGAGCCTTGGAACTGATCTAGTTCTCATAATAAACACCCTATTCCTATGCTAAAGCCTAGCACTTGCTCACTAAAGCAATTATATAAGTCAGCACTAAAAAATGAAAAGCACTACACCCTCACAAACTCCCCTTGAGTAACTTGTTCCCCATTGGCCCTTTTGTTCAATTATAAAGGAATTCCCAATACTATTCTAGCATGTCCAAAGGTCAGTTGTCAATCTCCTCTCTGGTCCAGCTGGTGAACCTGGGAATCTTGAGGCAATGTTACAACTGCCTAATGTACACAGAGAACCCTCTCCTCCTCCCAACAAATTCCAACACATGTGAGAGATGCAACCATATAGCCAAACTGGAGGCTAAGCTCTCTCAACTCAGTACTGGCGTAACCAGTCAGGAGAAGGAAACCACACTCACTACAATTCCAGTCTCACATAGACCTACCATGACAGCAAACCAAACACATAAACACACAAAAACATACTTGGAGGCTCTAAATAAAAATCTGCCTAAGCAGCAGAGACCTCCAAAGCAGACACCCAAGCAACCGCTACCCCAAACAAAAACACGTGTAACACATAGCTCACAAAGCCAGTGTGCCAAACAGTCACAGCCCTTAAGGCTAAACAACACACCTGATACACTTGTAATAGGTGACTCTAACATCAGGCACACTGACGTCCCGCTCACCAGGCTGAACAAGGAGAAGGTCATGGTGAGCTGCCTATCGGGCGCTAGGATCCGCCACATAACACAAGCACTCAGGTCACTCCAAGGCAGGTACAAATATGACTCAGTCATTGTCCATGCTGGTGTGAATGACCTGAGACGTACCTCCCTGGACTACATGAAAAGAGACATAGAGGAGCTCTCTGAGCATGTAGCCCAGGCCGGTATGACCCTGACCTTGAGTAGCATCTTACCCTCACCAAGAATGATGCCACAGTATGAAGACAAGATTATCAATTTCAACAATTGGCTTAAGTATTGGTGTCATTCAAAGGGGATCCTATGCCTGTCAGCCTGGGATGACATGCTCGACAAGCCATGATGCTTTGCTAGGGACGGTTTGCACCTGTCACCCCTGGGCTTTCGGATATTGGCAAAGGCTCTTGCTACCCCCATAGTGCCTTTTTTAGGCAAGGCTCAAAAGACAAACCCACCTCCATAGGTATCATAAGGGATAAGAAACTAAGAGTAATGCTACTCAACGCCAGAATTCTAAACCTCAAGATGCACGCACTCGAAACTCTCCTTAGCATGGAGAACATCGATATCTGTGCAGTAACAGAAACCTGGTTCAAGGCTCTCGAGAGCACCCCAGCACTACCAGGTTATACCTCATACCATGCTTTTCGGCCCCCAAACTTGGACCGAACCACAAAAGGAGGGGGAGTATCAATATTCGTCAAACATACCCACACCTCCAGGTTGGTGGCACAGCACGAAGCATCAGAGACTATCCATGTGTAACTAACAGTGGGTAAAACTGCCTTCCAGTTTATAGCCTGCTACAGACCACCCTCCCAAACCCAGGAACCCCACTCAGCCTTCCCGAGAACACTGGAAAATATGAAGGTCTTTCCAAACACCATTATATTGGGTGACTTCAACTACCCAACCATAGACTGGGAGCATTACTCTAGCTCCAACACCCTAGCCCACAGGTTCCTAGAATTTATAAACTCAAATGCTATGGAACAACTTGTTACCACTCCCACAAGAGGTGAAAACATACTGGACCTGATCATCACCAACATGGGGACTCTATGCTCCAGACCAGAAGTGTATCCCTCACTGGTAAGATCAGACCATAAACTAATCTCACTGGATATTCACATGCCGACCCCACCCCATGCCCAGAAAACCACAGTGAAAAACTTCTCTAAAGCAAATTTCACACTTCTCAAAACCGAGGTGGAATCCTTCAAAGCCCCCGGGCCTGTGGATAATACGGCCCAGACCACAAAATCCTTTATAAACGCATTCTATGAACACCTTCAGGAATGCATGGATCATGCAATCCCAAATAAAACCAAGACCCAATCCTCCAAAGGCAGACGTCCTGTCTGGTGGACCCCAGCCATAAACAAACTATACAATAGAAGGAGGAAGCTACTACATGACAGAGCAAAATCCCAAAAAGGGAAGGCATCTCTGATCAGTATTAGCAAAAAACTACGGGCACTCATAAAATTGTCTAAGGCCAGCTTCAAGAGAAAAATTGCACAGGACACTAAGGATAATCACAAGGCTTTCTTTAGTTATGTTAGGAACCTGGGTGGGAATTCCCAGATATGCTCAGAATTAGTCCAAAATGACAAAAAATACACCGAACCCACAGACATTGCCAACATCCAAGCTGACAGGTTCAGCACAAACTTCTCCCCCCCTCCCCACCAAAAGGGCTAATATCTATCCCAGAAGAGTGCTGCCCCCCTGACATCTCAAATGCTCAGGTAAGAGCTGCCCTCTCCAAAGCAAGAAACACAGCATCAATGGGACCAGACGGTGTCCCGGGCTGCGTCCTACATGAACTCCAAGAAGAGCTAAACCCAAACCTAAAACTACTGTTCAATCTCAGCCTTACTACAGGATATGTACCCAAAGAGTGGCGTACAGCAACAGTGGTCCCTCTCCACAAAGGTGGTGCCTCAACGGATCCTGGAAACTATTGCCCCATAAGTCTCACTAGCTTGGTCTGCAAAGCTATGGAAAGGATCATCATGGACCTTATAAATAAAGATATTGGGGACCTACAGACACTGGATCCTACCCAGTTCGGCTTTGTTAAGGGCAGATCCTGCCTCTTAAACCTGGTCAATTTCTTTGAAACAGTCACCAAGGCCATTGACAAGGGGAAGGTGGTCCACACAGCCTACCTGGACCTCGCAAAAGCCTTCGATACAATACCCCACTCGTGCATTATAGATAAGCTCACCAGCTTAAATATAAACCCCTATGTCACTAGATGGGTTGCAAACTGGCTCAAGGACAGAACCCACATGGTTAGAATAGCTGGAGCCATGTCAGACTCCAAACCAGTTACAAGTGGCGTCCCACAAGGCTCAGTCTTGGGACCTCTCTTGTTCGGTATATATTTCTCGGACGTACAGGCCAACATGGAAGGATTGTGGCTGACCAAGTTCGCAGATGACTGCAAACTGGGTGCCATAATAGACTCTCCAGCTGACACAAGCATCCTCCAAAAGGGCCTCATAGAAACAGACAACTGGTGCCAGAGCCATGGCCTCAAGCTAAACGCCAAAAAGTGTATAGTCATCCCCTTTGGCAAAAACAAAGTGCCCACAAATTACCACATAGGTGGTAATCCATTAAGTACAGAAGAAGTAATTAGGGACCTGGGGACCCAAGTTGATAACAATCTCTCATTTGACAACCACGTGGCCAAAGTGGTTAGAAAAACATTTTATATAGCCCACCTAATCATGAAGGGATTCACATCTAGATCAGGGGAGGTCATCGTGCCTCTTTACTCATCCCTCATTAGGCCCATAATTGAGTACAATGCCCCTTTTGGGATGTACCTTACCAGACACCTGCAGCAACTGGAAAGACCCCAAAAGTACCTCACCAAGAGGATCAAGGGGCTCAAACAGATGCCGTATGCTGCCCGGTTAAAGAAACTCCAGCTCTACTCAGTGGCATACTGCCTGCTCGGAGGCGATCTGTGCCTGACGTATAAAGCCATGTCCAACCCGGAATTAATGGACATGCTGCACCTCAGAAAATCCAAATCCCATCGAGCTACGCGCTCGAGGGACTTAAACCTCAGCACTGAAATAAATAGGGCATGCTGGAGGGACAGATTCATAACCCAGAGGCTCCCTTCACTCTGGAATAAAATCCCAGTCCAGGTTAGGCAGAGTCCCTCATTGACTCTCTTTAAGAGGAATCTTGATGAGTGGATGGGAGATCGTAGGTTTACCCCGGGTATCACTTCTGTGTCACTGTTAGACAGAGGCACAGTATACTAACCTCGAAAAAGGGCATAGCAAAATTAATTTAAAATGGGTGGCGAAAGCCATATACACTCTGGCTAGGCTTATAAATGCCCTAGGGCAGATAGCCTAGTATGAACCTATGAACCTATGAACTCCCCCTGTGACTAATGCACAGTGAATGTAATGGGGGTGACACCAGGGATACTTTTTTCATTTTAGACACCAGGATAGAGTGATAGAGTGATAAAAGTGAATGCAACTCTAATGACTTGCATTACTGACTGTAAGCATACGTGAATTACAAAAATAACAGCAACATAAGGGACATTCACTAAACTCAAGAACAAGTAAGAGATACGGCGGTATGCCTGTGTATATGTGTGTGTGTGTGTGTGTGTGTGTGTGTGTGTGTGTGTGTGTGTGTGTGTGTGTGTGTGCGTGTGTGTATGTATGTATGTATTCGGATGTGTGCATGTGTGCATGAGAGAATGAATGAAAGGGATGCTTGTGCTAGCACTAAGCATTGGCCGCCATTGGTAATTACTATAAGGGCAACTATGAGGGGCTAAGCTTGTAAAGGCTCCAGGGCCATTAGCCTAGTACACACCTATGAACCTATGACCATGTGGTAAACACTGACTGATTCAGAAACCTGCAGACTAGCTGATAATGATATCTTTCTTCATCATGGCTAATGTGTCTTTGGTCACCCTAACATGCCCTTTTTGTTGCAGCTTTACTACTCACAGCTGGGTCTGGCTCTGAATCCTGGCCTCAGTTTCTGTCTTCTACAAAATATGTTCTTTCATGACTATATAGGCAAATTTGTTCAAGAAAGAAAAACTGTGTAAGAATTATATGACTGCCAGTATGAATGGCAGAGGGACTTTAAACAAGAGTATAGAGTTTTATTGCAAAGACTGCATATACATTGAGTATAATTGAGGATAGATTTAAAATGATGTCACAACAATGATATGTGATGTCACACCAATGGTGTGAGTGAAAAGGGAAAGGTGAGCTGGTGAATAAGATTTAAAGAAAGGAATACAGCCACAAGATAGCAGATTATCAAGGGAAATGACTTAGTTGGTAAAGTGCAAAGCTTGCATTGTGTCGGTGGTAAGAGGGACTGTGTAATTTTGAAGTACTAGAAGAAGTGGAAATGGTGAGATAGCTTAGAGGTTAGAGTTCTGACGTTATATGCAGCAGTTCATGGTTCGAGTACTAAGAGTACTAAGACAGGCCCTCCATTTTAGGATGGCGCAGTGGTGCATTGTCACCTCACAGCATGAGGTTCTCTGATTCAGTTCTCGGCTGGGATGCCTTCTGTGCAGAGTCTGCATGGCCTCCCTGCATTCATGTGGGTTTCCTTTGGATACTCCTGTTTCCTGCCATGTCACAAAGCATACATCTGCAGCGTTTCTCACCGGGCCTCCGCTGAAAATTGGCTTCATTCCAAGTCAGACTTTCCTGGTGAACAAATGTTAAATAAAATAAATAAAAAAGTAAAGAAGAAAAGGAGAATGAAAGAACTAAGGGATGCGTCTGGAACGGTGATTGGCATGCTGATTGTTTACAGCTTATATGACAAGAATCTTCACTGAGCATAGCTCTCTGGCATTTGAGAACGAGTGAAGGAAAAGTCTAGGGAGTGTGGGTTATCACGAGATCAAGTAATAGAAGAGTTCCAGGGAGGGGATAGCCTTTGCTAAGGATTCTAATTCTATACATATTTCAGTCTGCTTTAGACCAGTGATCTTATTTTTAATGAAGTTTTTTTTTGTAGCAAGAAAGGATATTTGTAGCATATATGTAAGTGAAAGTCTATATGTTTGGTAAACATTGATCACAAGCTAAAGAAAGGTTGTTAGAGTGGTTACCTAAGATGATCAGTAGGTTTCAGACAAGTGGGGTGAATGGGCACAATATATCAATTTTTTTGAGAAATATTATGGCACATGGGAGGGAAAGAGGAGGTAGATGGGATATGTTTTTTCTCTTAGATCAAGAAAAGGCTTTTGATAGTGTCAGGCATGGGAGATGCTATGGAAATGTAGATGCATTTGGAATGTGTAAGTGGTCTACAGCTTGGTTAACGGGTTTGGAAAGTGTTAGGTGGAGGAGAGTGTTGATTAATGGACAATGAATTCGGTTCTTTTATGTAAGAAGGGATACTCTTCAGGATGTCCCTTTGAGTCTGATTTGCATGCAACATATGTGGGCAGTTTTATTAGGGCTGCAGCAGAAAACATGAATGTGAGGTCTATGTACATAGAAGGAACACACATAACATACAAGACAAAACACTGGGAGATAGGCAGAAGATTTGTGTGTTTCTTGAAAGTTAAGAGGCTGTAGTAAGGGTGGAAATGTTAGGATAAATAAAGGGAAGTATTAAGGCTTGTGTGCAGAGGTTAGGGCAGAGGAATGTGTGTCATACAGGACTGAGTTTAAACATGGTTGCAAGAGGTGTATTGGCCTAGAAACTATTTGCTTACACACTTAAGTAGGTCACAATCCCCACTATCTTCCTTAGTAATGCTTGCTAACTCCACTCCAGTGTGTAGCTTATCTTAAAAAGTTCTTTCCATGGCACTTTTATTTCACAAGACAACTTGGACATTCACCCCACACACACACACACACACACACACACACACACACGCACACACACGCACACACACACACACACACACAAACACACACACACACACACACACACACACACACACACACACACACACACACACACACACACACACACACACACACACTAAATCTATATACTTAGTTCACCATTACCATAACCATAAAACACTCACACTTGCACACAAACTCCTAGTTCAACCACTTATTTTTTTCTAACCAGAAATCACCCAATATAGCCTTAAGACAAAATGTTCAGCAGTACACTTGCATACACAAACTAATGTCAACCAAATGAATTGCAACTACACACACACACACACACACACACACACACACACACACACACACATATATATATATATATATATATATATATATATATATATATATATATATATATATATATGCTTGTCACGTTTTTTCCTTACTGATTCTTAGTCCCTATCTAAGCCAATTGTCCCATTCATTTCCCCTTCACTAGAAAGGGGGGGATTTAAGCCAGCTGAGAGAAACCATAATTTATGCAGCCATCAAGGGTAATCTAATATTAGGCCATTACTCTTTTTTTACTTGCTTATTAGTATACAAGGTGTTGGTATGCAGTGGGCTTTTGGCATGCATGTCATGTCTCGTCATGATGAGATCAATTGGCCTTGTTCATCCCTTCTACACAAGTATCTCAATTTGACCCTCAGTGTCACTGTGGATTCTAGCATGGAGAGAGTACCCATGAGTACACAACTCTCACCTTCCTCTTTTTTTTACTATTTATTAACTTAATTTATGAAGTATTTGATGTTATCCAATAAACAAGACATTTTAAAGTTCGCAAAAAGTACTTTTTACTAAATATAACATTACGTGTGAGTAATGAATCTGTTTCATTAATGTGGAGTGTTTTATAGGTTTTGTTGTTTTTTAATAGTTTGTGCTTTTTATTTTATGCATTTATCCTTTACTTTTTGTGGACTATGTTTTTTATTTTAATAAGTATTTCCCCAATTTTCAGACTTCTTGCATTGCATAGTAGTACTACACAGCCATACACTGTCACCCTTGTTTTTTCCTTTGTTATGTTCTGTCTTCCTTTATTTTTTAGTATTGCCTAGGTACCTGCCTCTTTTTTCTGTTTTTGTGGCATATCCTCCTTGCTTTTATTAGTGTAAAGGTAGAGTATTTTTAGTGCACCTATCTAACCCATCTCTGATTATTGCTTTCTCTTTAGGACTAAGGTAGAGTCTGCCCCCATGTTAGAGCTGGTCTCTCAGATATGTGTTTCCTTATCTTCATACTGGTCCCAAGCTCTTCTCCTCTGTCCAGCACTATAGCCAGTTATTATAGTCCCTAATCCTCTGTTTCCTCAGTGTGCTTCCTGCTGGCACAGGTAACACTTTTAGGAATATCACCGTCAACCCCTATCTTGATGTCTCATTGCTACTGCCCTAATCCTGATGGGTCTATATCACTTCAGCAAACGAATGCCATTCATCGAAATTTGCTCTTGTGGAGGGTTGTGCCCCAACACCCCTGCTAAGTATATATGCCAAACCCGAGATTGCACTAACATGGGGAAAGGGCAAATTTCCCAGTCTTTGCTGTACGGTGATCTCAGTATAATCAGTTCGACGAACAGCATGTTCGATGTAAGTGAATCCAAAAAATAATGATATCCTGGGTTTATAATACACAATAAGCTCCAGAGCTGGAAAACAAAAAGAATCTTTATTAGAACAATAAGCGTTAAGCACTTTCATCCCTTTTAGCTATTTACGGGACTTTATCAGAACAGTTAATGACTAAAACACAACCCTTATATACAGGAAGTACCACAAATCAGTTTCCTTTGTTAATTGATGCTTAAGAATGTTAAGATTGGAAAGAAATGAGAAGAAGAAAAAGCAGAATTTTTTATCCCAAGGGCATACTCCGAAGGGAGCACAGGGCAGGGGGAGGGGAAAACTTGGAGGAAATTAATATTTCACAACCACAGAAAGACATTTTAAATAGTAAAATATTAACAGCTTATGAAGGTAAACGTATTACTTTTCAGGATTTTAACATTTTCAATTATACAAACATGGTACTAGATGAAACGCATTTTACTCTAAGAAGGGATTTAAATTTCTACCCTGTTTTAAAGTGGGGGGGTGTGGATGTTATAACTGAATTTAAGCTGTTCACGAGAAAGTTAAATTTTCAACTGATGTTTAAAGAACAACATAACAAAACTGGTAAGATTGGCCATGATATGGCTTTGAAGAAAAAGAGCTGTTTTCATCCCCTTTGCATCCTGTTATTTCTGCTTATGAAAAAGCCTGTTTATCCGAATTTTATCATGCTTTGGCTTGTAACAAAAATAGTTTTTTTTTAATTTAACCAAGGATGAATTTAATTTAATGCAGGAAATAAGGAAGAATGAAACCTTAAGAATCATGAAGCTGGACAAGAGAGGCGGTATTGTGATATTTGATAAGATGGATTATGTTAACAATCTTTTATTTTTATTCCATAACACTACCAGATATCATGAAGCCTCAAAGAATGAAGTCTGTATAGCTCATAGGAAAATACAGTTTTTCTTGGAAGATTACCTTTTACAGGGGGCTATTTCTGAATATTTATTTGACTTCCTAAGAAATGAGCACCCCCCCCCCCTGATTCCAGTGGCTTTTGGTATTCCAAAAGTCCATAAAGACATAGAACAGCCACCTTTTAGGGTTATTATTTCAGCTCACAATAGCCCCACCTACTCTTTTAGGGTATTTATTGACAGGATTCTTAAAAAACTGCATTGACTCGGTCCCTTATTTACTGAAAGATTCTTGGGATTTTCTTACTAAGATAGATAGGAATTGGTACAGTGAAGCTTGTTCTTTTTCTACTATCGATGTGGTTGATTTATTTATCTATTCCCCATAAAGAAGGCTTAGACTTATTTTATGAAGCGATTCGGAGCCTTACAAGGTTTAGTGAAGGGTTGATTCATTTTGTTATGCCAGCTATGGAATATGTTTTAGTTAATTTTTTTCACCTTCAAGGGTGAATATTTCAAACAAATTTCAGGGGTAGCTATGGCTGCCAGCTATGCACCCATCTACGCTAATTTAGTTCTCTATGCTTGGGAGAAAAGGCATGTCTTTTGTTCCACATATTCTAAGAACTGGGTAGCATATTATCATTTTTTGGATGATATTTTTATTTTGTGGAATGATACCACTGAGACAGCTGATTATTTTGTAGAGTATTTAAACAAAATTTGTACATATTTTAAGTTTACTTCTGCCACGAATAGTGCTACTGTTAATTATCTTGACAATACCCTGTACAAGGATGAGGTGAGGGGTTGTTTTGCATCTGGAATTTATAGAAAAGAAACATTTTTCAGTCACTGTTTGCATTTTCATAGCAATCATCCTAAGCATATGAAAAATAATAGTTTAAGGGCCAGTTGGTCCGAGCTGCTAGGATGTGTTCTGAGGTGGACATATTTAAAACAGAAATAGTTAAAATTAAGGAAATGTTTGAAAATAGAGGCTACCCAGTTAATAAGTTACAGAATGTGGCTGGTGGAGTTTTATCAAGCTGGGGGATAGAAGTATAAATCCCTCTTAGGTGACAAAACTGCAGGCATAACATCAAACAGGCTGAGACTACTTCTAACAAAAATGTATCTAGTAGTATGGTGGTCCCTTATGGTTTTGGGTCCAAAGAAGTTAGGGATATTATGGCAAAAAATTGGATCATTTTTAAAGGGAATCCGGATGTTCTGGAAATTTTGGGGCAAAGACCCCTTTTTGTACATAAAACTGGAAGGAATTTCAAAAAACTTTTTGAACAAACTTACATTGAACCCCCTCTAGCTTTGAAGGGTACTAGCAGGTGTGGTTCATCTAAACAATGTCCCTACATTT
Source organism: Protopterus annectens (assembly GCF_019279795.1). NCBI lineage: Eukaryota > Metazoa > Chordata > Ceratodontiformes > Protopteridae > Protopterus > Protopterus annectens. The sequence goes on along the minus strand of NC_056726.1, from coordinate 1,814,208,873 downwards.
TGGAAGTTGATTCTGTGGAAGTTAAGGGTATTTCTAGGCACATTAGATTAGGTAAAGGGAATTGTGCACCCGAGGTTTGATTTATATTGCAATTTGTGATAAATGTGGTATGTACTATGTGGGGAAAACTGAAAGATTGTTTAGAAAAAGAATATATGAACGCTTACATACCATTTTCAAGGCAAATATGAACAATTTCTTGTATAAACACTCTTTAGTATGTCAAGGGTTAACAAATTTCAGTTTGGGATCCTGGAGGTAGTGCCTATTAATGTCAGGAGTGGTTGGTGGCAATTAGACATTGAAGTAAAAAAATTCCAATGGATTGTTAAGTTAAACTCCCTTTTTCCCCCAGGGTTAAATGAATATCTTTCTTTATTACCTATTTTGAAGGAAAGAGCTTAGAATTTACAAGCATTATATTTATTGAGTAATAAGATTGTGTTTGAAATATTTTTAAATGATTTTTTTTAGGAAAGAGTTGTAAAAAGTTTATTTTAACATTGTTAAGCATCACTTAACAAAGAAAACTGATTTGCGGTACTTCCTGTATATAAGTGTTGTGTTTTAGTAGTTAACTGTTCTGATGAAGTCCAGTAAATAGCTAAAAGAGATGAAAGTGCTTAATGTTTATTGTTTTAATAATGATTCTTTTTATTTTACAGTTCCGGAGCTTATTGTGTATTATAGACCCAGGGTATCATTATTTTTTGAAATAGCTGTATTTTTGGTACTCTCTAAAGCATAATTTTTAGATGTAAGTGAATCGAAAATGCCATTAATATAACCGAGTTTCTTCATGTCTCCTGTACTAGGACTCTTAATCCACTTGTTCATTCAATCTCCACTTACTAAATCCCTCTTCTTTTTCCCTACATTGGTTCTCACCTCTTTCACTTTCTACATATTCTCTGTATCCCTCCTATCAGCAGTCTGTCCCCTTCCCTTCCAGTATTCCCAGCTTGCCTTGTGCAGCTATTTTTCTCATCCCTCTGCTCTCATACTAATATAGCTTGCACTATTCCTTGTCCTTTATCCTATGCTCCTTCCATCCATCAGAGTTTATTTTTTTTTGCTTCTTTATTTGTTTGTTTGCTTTTGTTGTTTTTATTTGTTAACCAGGGTGGAGCACTAACTCACAATGGATGAGTAATTTTCTGAAAGTTACACAGGAGGCAAATGGAGTTTGAAGGAATCAAACCCTGAACAACAGGGAGTAGCTCATTAACAGCTCATTGCCTCAGTTCTCCTTCCTCCCCACTTCCCTCCTGTCTTTAGTCACTTGTAACTGCTGTTTTCACCTCTCCATCCACTTTGGCTTCCCTTGCTTTGCTGTCTTTCCTTGTTGTTTTTCCACGTTTTCCGTTCTTCCTTTCTTTGCCGCCTATCTATAGTCTTCTGGTAGCATCTCTCCATATCCTTTGTCATTTGCCATTCTCTTCCCTACCTTTTCAACCCCATTTTCCCTACTGTATTCCTCAGGCCTCATTTCCAATTCCGCACTAAGTACTTAACCAGCTAATCAATTCCAATATCCAGCTGCCTGTTTCGCCCTTGAAGCTCTTCCCTTCTCCTTCAGACCCCACATTTTCTGCCACTCCAAAACTCTGTGAGTCAAACCTTTGTCCCACATGCTCAGCTCATCAACCATATCTTTTCCACCCTTCTTGCCTTGTGCCTTTCATGCTGTCCCTTACCTGGATCCCTCACATTTTCCTTTTTTTAATTACTTGTTTTATTTATAAAGACATATCAGGTGACCATTTGAAATGCCAGGACTCACTAGTGTGAGCCCTGAAATATGGAGACTGAATGGAATAAAAAACAGAAACTTAAAAGAGAAGAACAATGTTTGAAATTTATTCTTCTCCTGGATTTTCAGTCTTTTTTTAAGTGTCATCACCCAGCATTTTGAGTGCCAACATTCCAATGGGGAGCTGACATATCATTATTAAGCTTCACACTAGGATGCTTTTCTAGCTCAAGTGTACTTAGTATGTCCTACTAAGTAAATTCAAGTTTAGTGTCAAATTAATGGATAGCTGAGATAAATAGTTATCATTTAACTTACCTTATTCCAAGGACAAGGCGAACCCATTCATAAAAACCCCAGTCTGAGGCACGTTCAAAAGCCTTTAAGAATCAGATACGGAATTTGTATGCCTTAAGGCTATTTAGAAATGAAAAAAATGAAAAATGGGACTAATTTTTATTAAATATTAGGGGAAAGAAATATATGCAACACCCTTTTCTACAACTCCCCAAGCTTACTTTTTGCCTTAATTAGTAACTTCAAAAGGCAAAACAGTAAGCTAAAAATACTACGTCATACAAAAATCGTAGAATTAAATAACAAGCCTTATGTTTCCAAATGTTCACTAATCATGAATTAGGAAAATAAATCAATGAAGTCTGCATATCTGAGTCACGTTCGATTACCTCAGTCCTTATTTGCTTGCTTTGTGACTAGCCAAGGCTGCGATCCTAGGCTAAGAATGAAAACAGTCCAAGTAGATCACTGCTCTACTGCACTGAACAAATACAAATACAAATGTTAACAGAAATAAATGGATGTCAGTAATAAATAGAAATGTTCAGAAAAAAATAACAGAATGTGAATTGCAAACTGACAGTTATAAGCAGCTATAAATCAACAAACTCAGAGCCACCAAGTTCTCAAACAGCTGCAAATAGTTGTGAAGTAAATAAATCTTAACCACCAGTATCCAAATAAATAATTCAATGGTTAACAGGCTTTGCTTAGTCAGAGTAAAATTACTATATTTGTCTATCTTGAAGATGAAGCTGCAGATCATTTCACCTGAAAGCTTCTTCCTTCCTCTGCTCTTCTTTCTGACCGTGAGCTCTTCATGTTTGGCCATGGAGGTCATTCCCAGCACAGGGGCTGTCTGTGTGAACATCTCACTTAAGATGTGAATGCTGCAGCTTGTCACAGACACATGGCTAACATATTTTACAGTTATCCAATGGAATTATGGAAGCCATAGAATAAGGCATTGTTGATGGCTTTTGCACAGCAGCCCAACATCCAGTAGAATAAATCTACTAAACAGCTCATGGCAAAGAAAGAGATCTCAATATCATTAAATTATAGCTCTTAAACTGACATAACACCAACTGGTGGCCATTATGTTAGGATTGCTCATGGATACTGCATGAACTGACTTTTATTTCATTTGGATACGTGCATGAGCTATGACAGTTCTGTCTCACACAATACATGTTTCATTACTGACCTCTGTCCCATGCATTATTCACTCTTCTAGCATAGTCATATTAAAGTATCTATATGCATGCATCTGAAGAGGCACCAGACCAGGAAGGTATAGTGTATGTACTATAACCATCAAGGACAATGAATTGTACATATAAACTATTGTATGCTACTCACATGTACATCAGGGATAACAAGGTGGTGACACTTATACTAGGGCACTATATTTTGTACGTTTGCATAACTCATGTTATCATTTTTACTGTGCTGTTATTAGCATGCCAGTTGCATCACACTCATTTTCCCTTTTTCACGTGAGTGACTCCCACAGTTCATATCATGTCTGATGCGTCACACGATAACATCAAGGCTGTTCATTCTCCTTAGCAGGATGACAGCATTCAGCAGCCATGAGAATCTATACTTAGGGGATATGTCATGGATGATTATAGTTTAACTGTGAGGGGGTGAGAGTGCTGCTGGTGTATATAATGAGAGTGCTGCTGGTGAATATAATGAGAGTACCTACATTATTTCTGTCAAAGGAGAAGCTGGACATCACCTGACACAGAACTACACATATCAGTCATATGTGTTGGAAATAAAGGAATATGTCATTGAGGTTAGAATCCAATGAACATCTTAGGTGATGGTGTTGTGGCCTGGCTTCCCAATACTGAGTATCCACCCAGAATGAAATAACACTTCTAGAGACAGTCAGCAACAAACATATGTCCTTCAGATGCTGTTCACTTTTGTTTTATATAGCTGGAGTGGTATTTGTGGGTGACTACTTAGGTTCATAGGTGTTTACTAGGCTAACAACCACAAGGGCCTTTTAAACCTAGCCCTGCATCCTTAATAGATGTAAGCAGGGGCTTAGGAGGTGAAACATTTTCAAGCAGCAGCCTGGGAGATGAGTCATTTATAGGCTGCCTGTGTTTATTACAGACATAAGTGCCAAACCAGGGATGAATTTCCTGTTCCCCATCCAATTGTCCAAGTTACACTTGAATTGGGTTAGGGAGGAACTCTGCTTCACATGGACGGGGAGTCTGTTCCAGAGATGGGGTAGTTTCTGGGATACATATCTGTCTCTCCAGCAAGTCCTATTTATATCATAGACAAGGTTTAAGTCTTTAGAACAGGTAATTCTGGTGCTGTTTGTTTTGTGGATATGCAGGAGGTCCATCAGAATGGAGTCTAACAAGGCCCTATAGATTTCTCCTCAACAGCCTGTAGGAGACAGAATGCAGAGAAAGGGCCTTGAGGTAGTCTGCATAGGACATGTTACTTATGCCCTGTATTCTTTTAGTGAGGAACTTCTGTGGACATTCCAGTTGTTGGATATGCCTGGTTAGGTATATACCAAAGGAGGCATTGTAGTCAATGACAGATCTGATCAATGCTGAATAAAGTGAAACAATGCCTTCCTTGGACCTAGATGCCATACCTTTGTTTATAAGTTGCACAACATAGAATGATTTCCTCACTATTATAGACATGTAATTCTCAAAGGCTAGCTGACTACTGGGTCAGTTCTTAGGGCTGTTTTGCCAATATGATAGTTACCAGGGGTGGATGACTTCCCAAAATATACTATTATGCATTTCTTGGCAATACGTTTTAATCCATGGCTCTGACACCAGTTATTTGATTATGTCAGGCTGTCCTAGAGAACCATTGTATTAGTGAGCAATTCAATGACAGCTCCTAATTTACAATCATCTTCAAATTTAGTCAGCCAGAGACCATTGACATTGGCCTTGATTTCAGAGAAGTAAATGCCAAAAAGGAGCGATGCCAGGACTAATCCCTGAGGGACTCCACTTGTGAATGGCCTCTTTGTAGAAGTGGACTCCCCAGCTCTAACTTCCTGGTTCCTGTCTGTCAGCCAGCTGGCAATCCATTGAGTGACATAAAGGTTTGTACCCAACCTCTTACATTTGTCAACAATGTCTGAGTGGGGTATTGTGTCAAATGCCTTGGCCAGATCAAGATAGGCAGTGTGAACCATTTTGCCCTCATCCATTGCTTTGGTGACCTTCTCAAAGAAGTCCACCAGACTGAGTAGGCATGATCTGCCCTTGATGAAACCAAATTGGGGTAGGTCCAGTGTCTGGAGGTTTCCTATGTCATTTTTGATTATTTCCATGATAATTCATTCCATGGCTTTGCATATGAGACTAGTGAGACTTATGGGTCTGTAGTATTCAGGGTCTGTAGATGGTCCACCCTTGTAAAGAGGAATGATTGTTGCTGTTGTCCATTCATGAGGCATGAAGCCTGTTTGGAGACTACAGTTAAATAGCAATTCCAGAGGTTCTGATAGGTCATGTTTCATGCTAATTAGAAGGCATCGTGGAATATTGTCTGGGCCTATTGAAGCAGTGTTCTTGGCCTTAGACAGAGCATTAAGGACCTGTTCCCTAGTAATAGCAGGGGGAGTTATATTTGCTGGTATTTCCTGAGGGAAGGTTGAGGGGGTGGGGGAGAGAGAGAGAGAGAGAGAAAGGTAATTTTGGAGCTATATTTGCCAGCCCGTAGGTTTGCTATATCTTCTGTCTCAGTATAGGTGGTCAGACTGAGGGGTCTATATTATAACATCGAAGTCTTAAAACTTCGAATGCTATAATATCGAACCCTATGCACCGAACGCTGAAAATAGCGAAGCTGCAGAATATTGAATACTTTCCGAGGGAAATTATTCAGTGGGCCGCTTCTGCAGCTTCGCTATTTCCTCAACTGTGGAGCGAAGGTTACGGACCGGGTTAAGGTAAGTGTGCGAACGAAGGTGAGTGTGTGATGGAGACCTTAGGGTTAGGGAGCGGGTAAGGTGAGTGTGTGATAGGGACTTTAGGGTTAGGGAGCAGGTAAGGTTAGTGTGCGATAGGGACTTTAGGGTTAGGAAGCGGGTAAGGTGAGTGTGTGATAGGGACTTAAGGGTTAGGGAGCTGGTAAGGTGAGTGTGCGATAGGGACTTTGGGGTTCAGGACCGGGTAAGGTGAGTGTGCGGTAGTTACGGACCTTAGGGTTAGGGTTAGGTTAAGGTAAGTGGATAGCTAGTAGTGTATGTATGGTTTAGTGTAGGGGTTTGTGAAGTGTAATGGTGTGGATTATTTAGTTTGGTGTGCTTGTGTTGTGTGTATGTTTGTTGGAACAGTGAATATTTTGCCTGGGAAAAAATTTGCTATTCTGACTGTTCGATGTTATGGTGTTTCGATCAAATGGGTTCGATATTATAGCATTCGAAGTTTTAAGACTTTGATGTTATAATATAGACCCAAACTAAGAACCAACAAAAAAAAAAAAAACCTAACCCTCAGTGAAGCAGATGAAAGGAGAGAAGTTCTGCAAAAACTCACTTTATTCACAGGTAGGATTGAGCGCTTTCAGAAGGTTATAACACAACTTCGTCAGAATCAATGAACACACTGACAGAGTCAGCTTAAATAATTAAACACACTTAATCACCTGACCTAACTTACCAATTAAAACCCTTAGTTAATAAACATGCACTCATTAATTGTTAAATACATAAAAAACTTGTTCAAAAATAGTAATGTCTTTTGGCTTTTCAAAAATATGTATAAAAATTGATTAGTGAATAACTTCAGAATAAAAAAAAATAAATGAAAAAAATATACGTATTTATATATGGATTCACTATGTAATCTCGAAATACTGAAATGTCGAATTTCAGTATTTCGAGATTGAATAGTCAAAAAACCACATACACGAAAACCCACAATCACGAACACTACAATCGCGACCATTCACACACACACACACAAACCAGGACGTAATCACACACAAACATACACCTACCTAACTAAACAAACATAACAACACACACAAACACACTTAACCTACCTATAAGCAGGGGCAAGCCCCACTGCACCCCCCACACCCCCCTACTTATATATTCTAACTCCGAGGTCGCACTAAACACACAAACACACAACAAACACCACTGCACACACTCACACACACTAAAATCCCTACCCATTATGCTCAAACACACAACACTTACCTGAAACCCCAGATAAATCCACAAACCGCACCACACGTCACGAATGCGACACCACGATAGCGGCGGATTCGACATTTGCAGATTCAGCATAGTGTAGTTTCGGTTAACTGCATCTTCCAATATTCAGTCTCGACATACTGAATTTCGACATTTCAGTATGTCGAGATTGTCTAGTGTATCAAAATATATATATATATATATATATATATATATATATATATATATATTATATATAATATATATATATATATATATATATTGTACATATGTTAACATAATAATAAATATTTAATGTAACAAGAAAGTGTGTGGATATTATAATATAATAAATGTTACTTAAAAGTAGTAGGGCCTTAACCTTAATAAGCTATTGAAATAGATTCATTCAAACGAGGGAAGCCATGGTGTTCAACCTTAACTGCCAAACCAATTCCTTGCATTCAATAAGGTCACCGCAAGGTCCTCCTAGGAGGTACTGTTTATGAAATGTATCTATACTAAAAAACTGAAATTCATGATCTGGATGATTCATTAAATGACAATAAAGGGAGTTGCTGTTTTTTTTATTTTTAATGTCTTGTAGATGTTCATATATTCTCTCCCTAAATTGACAGACAGTTTTACCTATGTAAAAGCTTGGGCATTTCTGACACAAGGCCAAATAAATAATGCCTACAGTTTTGCAATTAAAATGAGAACTACTTCTAATTGTTATGTTGTTGACCTTAACCTCTCTTGTTTCCAACAAAAAGGAACATTGACTACAGCTTCTACACTTAAAAGTACCACTCATTGACTGAAATTTTGTGTAACCTTATCTTTCACTTCCAACATGTTTTTAATGCACCCAGCCTGCCTGGTGACAAACCTCGGTCTTTCCCCCAGAATTTCTTTCATCCCTTCAAAACCTTGGAAGAAAGACCAATTGTTTATAATGATCTGTTTAACTAAAGGATATTCATAAGTATATGTGGTAATGAAGGAACAAGAATGAGTGCCACTATTACTATTAGTCTGTTTTTCACTAGATAATTCTAAGTCACATATAATTGGCTTGACTACCCCCCTGTGTCTTTTAGATGATATCTCCCCATGTATTTTCTCAATTAAAACCAGAGGGTAATTCCTAGCCAAAAACATATTGGTTAACTTAACACACTCCTGACCAAAGGCATCGTCGTCTGTTATCATGCGGGCCGACCTAATAAATTGTCCCTTTATGATACCTCTTTTCTGGTGAACTGGCTGACAGCTGTCATAGTGCAAAAGGCTGCTTGAGTAGGTACTTTTCCTATAAATATAACTCTGTATGACCTTCTTTGTCTCATCTTTTGAGACCAAAACATCTAAATAACTAATTTCTTTCATATTGTAAGTGTAGGTGAATTTTAAAAAGGAAGTAGTTGAATGTAAAAAATCAAGAAAATCCCTGGTTTCCATCTCACTTAAGTCTCATGCAATAAAAATATCATCCAAATATCTGGCATAAAAATGCCAGCCTGGTGTATTCCCTCTGCTGAACAAAAATATGCTTCTCCCATTGCAAAAGGACTATATTTGCAAATACAGGGGCGCAGCTCGCCCCCATCCCTACGCCCTTCTTCTGATGAAAAAACTGTCCGTCAATGAATACAAAATTATTTTTTAACACCATCTCTAATAGGGTGTTTAGTGATCAAGCATGTCTTTCAAAAAATACTAATCTTATTATATGAAATATTAATGAAATTTAAAGATGTTTGTTCATAAAAATCCTCATCAAAAACATGTTTGAACATCCTGTCCAGGTAATCCCTCCTTGACATGATAACCATCCCCCCACTCTTGTCTGGTTTCATGACTCGAATTTCTTTGCTGCCAATGAGTTCTTTAAGCGACTTCCTTTCACACTCATTTAAATCATGAACGTTTGCATCTCTATTTTGATTACTAGTTAAGGTCCTAAAATTCCACTCACAAATCTTTTCAAACTTTAACAAAGGTATTAATAACTTGGGGTTAAAAGTAGTATTTTTTGCATAAAATAATACAAGTTAGGGAGTTCTTCACCCCCTTAAACAGTATTTTGAAGTTGAGCTTTCATAAAAAAAGCTTTAAATCAATGCCAAGTGTTTCAATACAAGAAAATGCAGTTGGCACGAAAGTCAGTCCTTTACTAAGAAGCAAGCAAAGATCTTCATTAAATTCACAGTCAGAATAGTTGTATATTTTGAAATCCCCACTCTGATTTGTTAAAACACTTGGGAATAACCCTGTTACAGTACCTGAGTCATTAGAAGCTTCTACCAGCCCCGACATGGCTTCTAACGATAATTCTGGTGTCTGTTCTCTCTTCTTCTCCTTCCTTCATTACAGGATCGGGAATAATAAATCTGCATGTGGGCCCCCTTGATCATTCCTCTGTGGGCCATTTTGGTGGTTGTATATCCTTTTGGACCGTCTGAGTTGAGGCTGTTCCAAAGGGATGGCCTCTGCTTCCTCACCGTCGTCTCTTACATCTCCCAGCTGATTGGCTCCTGCATTTGACTTACTCGTCACTTCATTGGGTCTGCTTTGTGGTCCTACAGGTTTAGGATAGGCTCTCCCCTCCAAGTATTCAACTCTGTCTCGCTACAACTTGTGACATTTACATTTCTGTATGTCACTAATAATAGAATCAAACTTCAGAAAAATTTTCCTCTCTTTGCACCATAAACAAGTCCTTTTTAATTTTAGAGTCCAAATGATCAGCATCCCTAATAAGTGAATCTATTGCATTCTGGTTTTGTTTTCTTAAAATATACAATAGTTCTACCCCTTGCTTGTTGAAAAAGTCAACTAGTTCAAAGTGCAGGGGGAACCAGCCCCCAAGCCGTTTGGACATTTCCAAAGGCGGAGACTATTGGGGACTTTCTGTGTTAATGCATTCATTCAAAAATGCATTCTCAACTTGTAGTTTTCTACCACAAAGCAAGGTGTTTTCCACTTCTGTAATAGAGTCCTTGTACGACCCCGAACCATTAGCTCCTTGGGTGAGACGAATAGTGGAGCGCAGCCAACTGTCCATGTTCACACAATCAGTGTCTCCCCCAGCACCAACCGGAGAAGTAACATTCAAAGCTTTTCTCAGGCAAACCGGGGTATTGAGAAATTCAGTAGAATGCTGACCCAATGTGCTGGTTGCACCATTGCATTCCAATAACTGTTGAACTAGTTTGGTTAACTGTCCAACAGTAAAATGAAGCTCTTGAAGAGTAGGTACAGGTGAAGTGGACCCTCCATTCACCCTTTCTCCAGAGGACATGAACAAAATGTATTGTATAGTGTGGTATAGGTGGCTCCATTTACAATGAGCTCTGCACACAATTGTGTATTGCCTTTGAGGTTGAAGACATAGCTAAAGAATGCCTTGTGGTTGTCCTAGGCCTGGGAGACCAAATTTTATGTTTGACTTTCTTTGTCTTTCTAAGTTGCGTGTTTATTTTGATGAGAATAGTTCTGCTGGGTACTGCACCTCCTAACTTTTGCCATGATTTTCTTCCTTCTGTTATACAGCCTATTGATATCATGATTCCACCATGGTGACTTGTTTTTTGAGCTTGTTCTGTACTTCTTCTTGGTGGGTACAACTGCCTTTCTGAAGTTATTAGCATGGTTGCATAGGCATTCTGTGAACAGTTCTGTGTAGGCAACAGTGTTCTTAGGGTTTATGGGACTTAACATTTTGCCAAGTTATCACTTAATAGTAGGAAGTTAGCCTTAGAGCAGTTCCTGAATATTCTAGGGTTCGCTGGGGTTCTGGGTTTTATTTTTACTTCAAAGGAGACCATTTTGTGGTCTGACCTTACCAGAGAAAGCATTATACTGGGGTGTGTGCAGCACTCTCCCATATTAGTGAGTACCAGATCCAATATGGATGCACACCTGATTGGTGTATTGACAATCTGGTCCAGGGAGTTTGTGTTTACAAAATCCTGGAATCTCTATGCCTGTATGTTTTGTGCTTTATATGATTCCTAGTCATTAAAGTCACCCATTAATATGGTATTGAGTTGGATGGTGAGTGTTTCTAATAAGATTAAATACATGGTATGGGTTTCCTGGGTCATAGAGGGGATGTATAGTTTGCAAGGAAATGGTATTGGATTTTGCCTGTGGGCAGGTATATTTATTTTAATGTTAATCAAAACACCTCCACCTTTATTCCTTGTCTGTGTATTAGCTGATCTAAGTGTATGAAAGGCATTGTAACCTTGCACTGTCAGTGTGTTCTACTTGGCTTTAAACCATGCTTCAGTGACCATACATACATCATCATTCTATTTTGTTTAGACTCCTAGCACTGAGCAGGGATACCTTTAGATTTTCTTACTTCTGGTTTATTGTATTGGAAATGCTTTCAGTCTGGCATTTCCTAAAAAAGGCAGTACGGGAGAGGACAATGGTTTAGCTAATATTTGAAAGCCTAGAGGGGAGAGGTACAGATCATCACTGGCAAGGCAGCATGGTGTTTTGACCATCTCCTTCCATGCTGATCAGTATTGCATCCCTTTAGAATTTCACCAGAAACTAAGCCAAATATTAAAGTTAGTCATCATCTGTTTGTATTGTGGCATCATCCTTGCAGAAGGTAAAATGCTGTTCAGTGCTAGGCTCATATCAGCTTGGGACACATATTTGGAGAGCTCTATGATGTCTGTCTTCATATAGTCTAGAGAGGCATGTCTCAGGTCATTTACACCCACATGGACTATGACTGAGTCATACTGGTACTTGTGGTCCAATGACTTGAGAGTGTGCATAATGTGGTGGATCATGACCCCTGTTAGCAAATGACCATGACTTTCTCATTAATCAGTCTGTTAAAGAGGGACATCAGAGTGTCTCACAATGGAGTCTCCAATGAACAGAATGTGGGATTGTGTGGTGGCTTGCCTTATGGGCTTAGAAGTAGAGGGTCCATGAGATGTAGTTGTATGTGGTGATGTGGGTATTGTTTTGAATGAGTGTATTTGGGGTTGTTGAGGGTGTTTGTTATTTGCACTTCATCTAGGAAGTCTTTGAGGTTTATGAAGGTTAAGTTTACATTTAAGTGCTTCAGCATATGTGGGTCATTGTGTCTGCTTTAAATTGTGTGTTATGTGCAGCATGTGTACTACTGACAATCTTACTTGACATTGTGAGTGCTTTTATGTGAGAGTTTTGCCTCCAATAACATTGTGTAATACATTTATCACAGCCACAAATCCCATAACTTCCTCCTTTCTTTTACCATCTCCACTATATGGTGCCCTCCTGCTCACAGGCATTCAACTCTCTCTAAAAATAAAACTTGAATCTTGTTACAATAAAGTAGCAAAGTTTGCCAACAATGCTACACATACCTTCTGTCACTGTATATCCCTTCAAAAACTCAATTGGCTCAAATGACCTCACTTCTTAACTTACCTACAACTCACCACTGCACATAAAATTATAACTAAACCAGAAGATTGCCCTTCCCTAGTCTCACTAATGTCCCCCCTACAATTCCACTAGACATCTCAGATCAGAAAATAAACATCTTCTAAAGGCAGAATTACCCAACCTTACAGCTGGCTGAGCAGTTTACTCCATTGCTATAGCCAAGGTGTGGAATTTCTGACCCACCACAATCAGAATCACTTCTAGCCACACAATTTTCAAGAAGTCTCTGCAAGAATACCTCTCCACACTATGGCTCTATACATGCTCAAATATTTTTTCCAGCATTTCATGAAACTAGAAACCTCTTCTAACAACTTTTACACTGAAATATCTATCTATCTTCACTTAATTTAACTCTTCTCCCTCTCAGTTTTATGCATCCTCAGCTACACGATGAAATTTAAAGAAAGAAAAGAAAAGAAAGCATAATTCTAATTGTATATCAACATGTATATATTGTACCTGCATGTAAATCATTATTTTTATATTTTTGTATAATGTTGCTTACTAGTAACTTGAATCTGTTAACAGTCGTTATGTAACATTATCTCATCAATGCATATGTAATATGTACAGCTTTTCTCCCTGGGCCTTCACTGAAAATGGGCACTCCTAGGCCCAGTGGACTATCCCGAAAAACAAATGCAAATAAATAAAAATAAATAAATAATACCATATCAGTTTGTTTGAGAATTAACTGTTTGTCAGTAAACATGAGGCAATTTCTACATTGCCTCAGGATGCCCATATCCACCAAGCTGGTAATGGACATAGTGGGAATGTTTCATATCCATGGCAAGAGTCCTTTCTTATTGATTAGACAGTTTGAGTGAAAATATAAAATAGTCTCAGAAGTATCCGGTTTGCAACTCTGGTGACAGTGCTTGTCACTGCCAGCTAGCTGACCTGTCTGCAACTAGGTATTGGTGAAACTTCAATGGTCCCTTTATAGGAAACATGTCAGCTCAAGGTGTCTGTGTCTATACAGGTCACTGCCAAACACTTAAGGAGAAAGTAAAAAGTAGACTCTGACGATTTATATATGAAATATTTAGGCAAATATTCTGAAGCTAGAAGAAAATCAAGCAGTACATACAGAAAAGGAGGAATTAGCTTGTCAAGAATGATGAAAATAAGTGAGCTGCCTGAATGGCTACTGCCTGACTACTACTAGTGTTAATCTCATCATGGCTTCATTCTGCTGGGATACAATGCTCCTTTGTTTCTTTTCTCACCAGAAGCAAAACAGTAGCACCAATCCCAAGATGAGAAACAAGCCACGACCTGTTTGGTGATCCATGTTCTTGTCCCAGATGATGCAAGGGACTGTAGGCTTGTTGTAGCCTTTTGCCAGTAGACATCTTGAATAGCAACCAGACCAATCAGGAAGGTCAAGCACAGACACTCACTACCCAATCAGAAACAGGAATCAATGCACTTTGCTCCTTCTCTCACTAGGAGCAAAATATTAGCACAAATTCCATGCTGGCTCCTATGAAGCAGTTATTAGTCTTTCCAGTGATCAGCAGTCTTCTGGAAATAATGTCCCTATGCTCTTTCTCTAACCAGGAACAGAAGCACTAATCCCAAGGTTACTACTGAGAGGCAGAATGTGGCCTTCCCAATAATTGGTGGTCTTGTAGTAGATGTTGCAGATTTTAGAGGTAAGATAGAAAAATGGGTTAATATCCTAAGAGCTGCAGTGTACACTAAGCAGTTAGATATAAAAAAGGGGTAACATGCTTTAGCTATCTAAGTGGAGAGTCAGACATTTTAAAAGCACAAGATAGAGTGGAAAGGGCTGGGCACTTTGTATTCTGGTGCTATGGAACATAGGAGGATGGCCAATACATTTAAATATTTGAAGGAGAGTGATTTCACATAATGATAATTTTATGCTGCTGCGGTAGCGTTGTCACCTCACAGTAAGACGTTGTCACATTCAATTCTCAGCTAGGGCGTCTTCTGTGTGGAGGCATGCGTGAATGGGCGTGCCTTCGTTGAAGGTTGTGCATCAGGGCTGGTTACTTGGCACATAAAAATCCCCTACCAAACATTAGCGGACCGGAGTTCTGTTGTGGCGACCCCTAACCGGGATAAGCCGAAAGACACAACAACATAATTTTATGCTTATTGAGAATAGTGGAAGATAATATGGAAGGAGATATGTGGTCAAATTAACATATGGGGTAGGCAACTAGAAAGACAGCTGAGTTTAAAAACACAACACCAGGATGGGAGGGTGGGGAAAAACTTAATTTCTGTGTGACTCACAAGAGGCACAGCTGTGGTCTCTTTTCTAGTTTAAATATGCAATTAAAAGCAGAATACAAGCAAAACACAGTGTTGTTGAGTCTTTCGGCTTTTCCCGGTTAGGGGTCACCACAGCGGAACTCCGGTCCGCTAATGATTGGCAGTAGATTTTTACATGCCGAGTTGCCACCTCTGATGCACAACCTTCAATGAAGGTACGCCCATTCACGCATGTCTCCACACTAAAGACGCTTTAGCTGAGAATCGAACAGGACAACTTCTCACTGTGAGGCGACAATGCTACCGCAGCACCACCACCGCAGTATGCAAGCAAAACACAGTGTAAAGAAAATAAATCTAAATATACAAAATAGAAGATAGTAAAGCAATACAAAATACAAGAAAGCAAAACCAAGCTAACATTTCCCTCACAGCAAGTTGTGCAGAGTTTGGGTGAGCTTTTACAGACTTCCTACAGGTAAACTTCAAAGCCGTGCTGCAACCAAATATAGAGAGTATATGGCCAGTTTAATGCACTACTGGATCAAGGAAATAAGGTATTTCTTCTCTTTTATATGGACTCAGTTATTTGGTCTAATAGTTTTAATTTACAGACACGTTGAGTTTCCATCTTTCTTTAAGACTGCTGATTTTGTTGCTATGGAAAAAAATCTGGAATATTTTGGCATATCCATCAAAATAATGTGCCTCATATGATATTCTGGGATCACTGATGGCAGACTTGTAAGCAAAATGGGAGAAAAGCTGCATATATAGCATGCATTATGCAGACATCGTGCTGTAATGCACACTCAAATGCCCCCATCAAGATTAGGCTTGCAACCTGAGGAATTTGTCCTACAACAGCAGTACTGGTCAACCATTCACCACCACTATGCTAGACATACAGCTGCTTCTGTATAACATGCACCATATAAAGAAAATACCAATCCATGTCTTTCTTTCTACACTGTGGGACTTCAGCTGTTTGTATTACTGCCATATCCTTGGCTCCATCCAGCCACCTATCCATCATGATGTTCTGCAGCATGGCACAGGTAAGGAGCATTATATTGGCATTGTGTATGCCACATTGCAGTGCACCAGTAGAAGTATCCATATGCCTGAAATGCACCTTCAGGATCTCAAGGGCTGTCCATGACAGCACATTTTTTTGTGTTCCTTTCTGCCTGCTATGATAGTGCATACATTGCAGTGTCACCATCAACAGGAGTCATAGCTCATAGGTGGCATCACCTAAATATGAAAACAAGCAATGATGAGGGTTTAGATGCATAATGTATGATGCAAATGCATCCAGAAAGGATTCCTACTTGGACATATCTAACATTTACTGATATCCATTTGGGATGGATCTTTTGGTGAATGCTCTGCTAAAGAGGCTGCTGTAACAAATGTAATCATGGACACTCCCATAGTGCTATACACAGATATTAGAGGCAACACCATCTGCACTGCACACAACTTGAGAATTCAAGGGCTGTTAGGGAGTGTAGGTATAAGGTTTAAGGTCTTCACCTCACAGATACAAGGTACATGATTTGATTTGAACATTTTGTTATTGGCTAAGTTTGAAATATTCTGCAGACTGAATAGCCTAGTGCTTACTTGTGAAGCTATACTATTCCCCTGTGAGACATCTGGCATCTTGGTAACCACATGTGTGCAGTTGGTTGCATTAACATCACCTTGTAGCCCTGCAGCTCTGTGGAGTGCTGCATGGCTTGCAATGTTTGGAAAAGTGGTTGGGAACTATATATTCATGTACATAGTACATTACATCTTCACAAAACTCACCATTCAGGCATTCACCTATGTTGCTGCCTTCACAGTATTCTTTGTGGTGTGTAGTCTAACTTGTTTAGAATGTTATTCTGGTGGCTGCTTTTCTTGCTAATGTAAAAATGTTCTGATCGCTGTTTATTATAATCACCAGCATACAATCACATCTAGCTGAAGGATAATGCATTATTTCTTATATTAATACACTGTAATTCTTAATTTTACATTTTTTTTTGTATCCACAAGTTCTCATATTTAATAAAACACTTTATTTTTGTTTTGTTTTTAGTGGCATTTAAAATCCAGATTTGCATGAAATAATTCAGACAGGCAGAGTTTAAGTCAAAATTGCACTGTCTCAGGGGAATCTTACTGTGCCATCAGTAAAGGTCAAGAACAGCAGAAATATACATTTCATTATTAATAGAAATATGTAATAGTTCAGGTTTGACTGGGGCTGGGGGATTGGGGGGGGGGGGTCCAGCACATGACAAATAATGCTTGCATCATAGAATACAGTCAAAGTTGAAAGAAAAGAGTAAAGAGTTTTCATTCTAAATGTTTTGATTCAATAGTTTCTTATAGAATATAAACTCTTCATAAGCACGGAATTCCTATTGCTAACAACTTGATCAAAAGTTTCATCACAGTACACAAGCTCTTCATATCCATATAGAGTCACATTGAATGACTTATAATAAAGCTCATGCCTATTAAATTAATACATAATACAATCAGTAAAGGATGTGAATGAGAGTTACAGAAGTGTTTCATGTTAATTAAGAATTATTAATGTTTCTCTGATGGAACTTGAATTAGAAATCAGCCTTGCATGATGTTATACTGGTGTTTGTTTAAGTTACAGTACTCGGTGAGATTAAAATAAGAAACGTGGAGCCTACTACAAATGCCTAAAGAATGATTTATTTTAATGACTATTGCCAGTGTATTTAATGTTTGTAGAATAACTTAAGTCACCATGCACTAGAATACAGACTGGATTATGGCATGTGTAAACAGATTTCTACTCTATCTGAGGTAAAAGTGCATGGTCTTAATTGTCCCAAAATGTAACTCAAAGATCATCTGACACATACACAGGCCGTACACTGATTCAGAATCAGTTTCCTGCTCTCTTGAACTTTGGCCCAGTCCATGTCATGCAACATTTGTTTGCTACATGTTTTCAGGGTCATAATTAAAGCCAAAGAAAGAGGCGTAGAGGTGGGAATGAGGAAAGAGAGACCATGTAAGAGAGCAAGAGAGAGAAAGATAAAGAGAGAAAGAGAGGTCTAAATTGTTACTTATGACAGTTGTTGCTGTGTAACTTGTCAGGTGGAAAGTTGCAACACACGTAAAAGCTGTGAGATCTACACACTGCAAATATTTTATTTTACTCTATTTTGTTTATTTATTTTAGTTAACAGTGGCAGATTTATCGGGGAGGGGAGGCCAGGGTCACTGAAGCTCTCCCATCTCTCAACTATTGTACCACTTTGGTGGTACAGCGTTTTGCTGCTGGTGTTTTAACTTGCAGCTGGGAAGCACAGCCAATCACAGTTGAAGTGCAATGAAATGACTTGATTCTCTCAGTTCAACTGTGTTAAGAAGCCATACTTAACTGCTTTGCTGTGTGACCATTCCACTGGTAGGAACCGATGACAGACAAGGCTCCTTTTCACATTGGTTGTTGAAAAACAGAAAGTCGCAGTGAGTGGGTTGGATGAGAAGTTTTCCCTGGTAAAGCTTTAATGAGGAACCAGAGAGAGGCAGCAGCTGAGGAAATATGAGCCCAAGCCTGTGGGGTCTAAGAGTTGTGAAGAAGCATGAGTGTAATGGCTCAGCAGCAGGACAAAGTGCACATTTATTTCTGACAGTCTGAAAGCTGCAGTAAGAAGATAGCAATTGTCTGACTCCCACCTCTTTGCATAGGGACACTCAAGCAGTAACTTAAAATGTTAAAAAAATAAAGCAATTTACCGATCTAGAAGCTTATTCGGGGAGAAAGTGTTTCCCTGAAGTCTTCCAACACATTTCCTATCATTTGGATGCTGCAGATGGCAAGCTTGATGCTTAACGTTATCACTGGCTCTGTGGTGCAGAGAGATAATTCCCTAACCTCCAGGTAATTAGAACTGTTACATCACATGACTAAGAGTCAGGGGTGAATGAATGCTGTAAAAATACACTAACAGTGATAGACAACCTTCTTCTTCTTTCGGCTTTTCCCGGTAAGGGGTCGCCACAGTGGATCACCTGTCTGCTCATGACTGGCAGTGGCATTTTACGGTGTTGAGTTGCCAGCCCAGCACCCAACCTTCCACAGAAGGCACACACACGTACACCAATTTAGAGTGTCCAATCCACCTACTGCATGTCTTTGGGAGGAAACCCATGCGACCACAGAGAGGACATGCAGACTCCACACAGAAGGCACCCCAGCCAAGAATCGAACTGGAGAACCTCTTGCTGTGAGGTGGCAATGCTAACCGCTGCACCACCGTGGCCACACAGTGATAGGCACCCTAATCATTTAAATTAACAGTACTGGAAAATCTTATAGGATGATGGTGTAAGTGGTGTGTAGCCAACCATAGCGTATGTAGGTTTCCACAATACAAACAAACATTTTGTTTTTTTGGGCAGGGTGGAAAACCTTCTCAGTTTTGCACTTCACAGTAGATAGGAAAAGAAAAAAAATAGCAGCAAGTGTTTTACCACCCAAAGCAGTGTGGCTTTTTGGCAGAAGAACATTTGCTGCTGTGTTTTTCTTTTCTTTAACCTTAAGTGTGGCTTGTGAATAGTCTTTCCTCATCAGAGCTGATCATCTTCACAGTCACTATTATTTCAGGAGCAGCCAGGTCGTGTTTGACAAACTGAAATAAACGGTCTGTGTCAACTTGTTGGTAAATATCCATGCAGTGAGAATTGGGCTAAGATGAAAACCTTTTTTATCTACAAGCCAGTGTGTAGTAATTATAATATAATGGAATGTATCAGCACAATACTGACCTTTGTCCAGTTATGTAATCATTTCAAATCAAATTTGGTGCTAGTTTATAAGAGGTGTGCTAACTCATTCCTGACCATTCTGTGAAAAAAAGACACTTAAATACATTGTGAAGAGTCATAAAACTACAGAAAAATAGTAATTTTATCAGTAAGAAGTGTTCTTTACAGTGATAGTCAGTGCATTCATATTCTTTATACTATAATATATTTTAATGCACACAAACCTCACATTCTATTTTTTGCTAAACTTTCTCAAATTGTCATAACTTGGAAACTGTACAAACTAGATATATATTGTTATAACTTTTTTTTAGGCAAACATAAGCTTTCACATGACAGTAAAATATTCCTCTATAAGTGCATGGTTATTCATTATATTTACAGAACTGGTAACATACAGAGTGCAAGTCTAGCCCTTGATTCATACTGCTCAATTGTAATGGGATGTTCATTTTCAGGTCTTAAAACGTTTGTGTTCCTCATCACTCTACATCAGACATGGATCACAATAACCAACTGGGAACATAGCTGTGAAGAATGTTTTTTAGTGCTGGACAGGATGCAGGATAATTTTATACTTGGTAAGAAACTGTGCATGTATTAGTTGATTTGGCAGTTCTAACCAGTTTAGGAATTCCAGTGCTATATAGTGGTGGGTTCTGAATAGGTATATGCTGCAAATTTAGCAAATGTGTTATAGCATCAATTCAAGTTTTAATATTTGTGAAGCCTGGAGGCTAGTAAGGATGGGAGCACCCTAATGAAATGTGGGGAGGAGATAAGTAGTGTCAAGTGTAGTTTTAGTTGCATCGGTGAGAAAGATTATCATCCAATATCACTCCTAATAGTTTGCTATGAGAAGTGACTTTAATGGTTGTATTATCAAGTGGGAGCACTTTAAATTTTATTTTTTTATGAGAGAGGGATTTGGGGAGAAACATAATAGTTTGGTCTTTTTTGGGTTGAACATGAGTTGTGAGTTACAAAACAATGTTTCAGTGGCTGTTAAGGCTTCCTGGATAATTACTTGGAGGTGTACCATGTTATCAGATATACAAATGAGAGTATAATCATCAGTGTATTGTATTAGGATGGCCTGTTATGTGAAAGTATAGAGGGTGTTGGTGAAAATGTTAAAGGGGGGGGTGGACCAAGGATAGAGCCTTGTATATACCAGTGGTGACAGTGAGGTAAAGAGAAAGCATGGAGTACCATTTTACTGACTGATACCTATTGGACAGGTAGCTTTTTAACCACAGAAGGATTGGCTAAGGAAGACAGCTTGAAGATATCTGAAGTAGAAGTTTGCTGTGACAAACTGTGTCAAAGGCTTTAGACAAGTCTAGACGTAAGGAAGAGACTAGTTTTCCATTAGGCAGGTCAGTTTATATCACAGTGCAATCAGTTTACAGCCAGAGCAAAGCAATTAACAAAGAGATGCAAGTAAAACAGATTGTCTGTCATTTCCTGAGGCTAAGTAATTGGCATATGCAGTATAGTCTACTGGACAAGAAAAAGAGGAAAGTGACCAAAGTAGTAAGAGGTCCTTAGAGTACACAGACTATTTCACAGAACAGGCATGTATGCAACTGATTAAAGTTAATATGCAGCAAGGTTCTTCATGATAAATATGCTTACATTAAACAATGACAAACTCTCAGTAAAAGTATAGGTGTAGGGCCTTGTGGCAGAGCTCCTGCAATATTGAGATCAGATGAAGTGACTGCAGGCTCTGCTTTATGAAGGAAGATAGTCACTGAGTGTAAAAGGAGACATCACCTGATATATCTGGTATAATGTGGTCAGCTTAGTATTTCTGTACATCTCAGCATCAAGAGAAAAGGAGAGTTGCATTTCCTTTAATCTAGAATGTGCCGAACTGAGTAATAAGTACAGCTTTCAGCTGACAATAGCTGCCCCATTTCTATCTGTTCTGGATCTGCCACTGTTTAAATTTTGTTTTTGGAAAAGTGCACTGATCACAAGTGACCGATTTCAGTCTCAGCGTGGGAATACAGATTAAAGTTAGAATTACATAACTGTAAAATACCATTATCAGCTAAAAATTTAGAGGTTATGCAATTGTAATACACATAATTTATAATAAATCAAATCTCATTTAGAAAGAGATGTACCTGTGAAATAATTACAGCTCTGTGTTGTCTAAGTGGGAATGACAGGATAGCTGAGCAAAGTAAATGATGTGATGTTTGACATAGTTATGTGTATTTGGAAGAAGAAGTTATGTTAAACAAAGGATTATGTGACTGAAAAGTGAAAATTGTCGCAACAGGACATGTGTAAGGGATAGTAAGAGTGTTTCAAGTAGGATAAATGAAAGAGAGCGAGTAATATAGCTCAGGTTATGTAATACGGTTGGAGGAGAAGTATGGACATTTGGCTGAAGATAGGATGCAGTCCTTTAATTGAGTCCTACATTTTGAATAAGATTTGTGGGGAAATACTTTACCAGAGTTTTGAGCCAAGTATAGTGAAGCAGAGATCTGTGTAATAAAGCAATGAAGTTTAATTTGTGTTTGTCTGTGTTTGCTGGCTGAGGGGGGTTCTAGTGTGGGAAAGAATGGTTGTGGTTTCTGAAGCTGTAAGAAGAAGGTTTAGCTGCTATGGACAGAACATCTGATTGACTAGCAGTTTAAATAGCTGGAATCCTAGGAAAAGGACAACCCTTTGTTGAACAGGCAGCCATGTTGCTTTTCTCAGTATTTTACAGCAGTGTTAATTTTTAAGGGACTGGGTAATAAATCTACAAATGTTATTGGTGATTACTTCAATGTGTGTAGACTTTGTTTTAGATGCTGAGGGTATGAGGGTAAGGCCAAATTCAAGTTGGGTGAGTAGAATAGCTTTGCCTATCTCCATTCTGGAAGTTTTAGAAGAAAGGGGTAGATTTTATTGGCCACAAATAGGACATCATTAACACTTTTCCTTGTGCAGTCAAGATAGAGGGGTAAATTAAGGAAGGGGAACAAGACAAATGCTGATATATTTAAAAGAGGTAGCATTTTCTGTGGACATATTGTTGTGGTCACAGATATAAAAATATTTACTTTTTAAAGTTGCTGTTTGGAATTGGTACAAAAAATGTAGTTTTGGTTATGTTTTGTTGGAGCTAAGAAGGTGGCTTTTGTTGTAGATCTAGTACATTAGAATTAGGAAATCCAATTGTAGGTCTTTCTGAAGGTTTGGTAATGAATTCTTTATGTGAAACTGTGCCATGTCATTTGCATGGAGTATGGGGGGGGAAGATGATGTAGGCCACGTGTAAATTTACCTGGAGAATAGTAGAGTAGCAAGGATGGAACCTTGTAGTACTGCTTTTTGAAAACATACAGACTGAAAAATTGAGGTATGATTTCTGATGGAAAAATGGCAGTTGGTGAGGTAGTTTTGAAACCAAGGTAAGGAAATGAGATGTATGCCTATTTACAGTATATGATGGAGGAGGATGTTGTGGTCAACAAGAACAAATGCTTATAAGATCAATAAAGATGGTGCCAGTGAGTTGACATCTTTCTATAGCTAACAGTATTTCATCAGTTATGGTCCATAGGGCCATACCCAAACCCATGTTGTTTGTGGGACAGGATGTTGTAGGTACTGATGTTTTGTGTGAGATGAACATGGATAATTATTTTCAAGGCAGTTTACCTAGAGATTGGAGGGTAGAGCTTGGTCTGTGTTGGGAAGTTTTAATGGGTTTATATTGCTTTGAGATTGGGCTGATAAAGACTATTTTCCATATATTTGTTATATTTGTGTTAAGCAAAGCTTGAAGATTTTATTTAAGCAGAGCTTGAAGATTTTACTTTTTAAAATTGATTTATTTTAGTTGATATTTTATTTGACATTTGATGACCGGGAAAGTCAGACTAGACAAGCAGAGCCCATTTTCAACAGAATCATGGGGAGAAAAGATCCATTACAGAGAGAAAAAAAAATCATTTTGAATATTATAATAGGGGATTCAAAGTTTTATGTTTCATGAGAATTTTAAAATTTCAAAAATTAGCAATTTAAAGTAACAATTATATACACACATTAGTAAAGATCCATATTCAGTTTTACACAGGAATCTTTTGTGGGTAAGATATCAAGGTGTAACATAGTGCAGAGTGGCAGAAATTGTACATAACAGGTAATGTTGTTTTGATATATCACAGTAGACATGGAATGTAGAATATACTAACTCGTTTATGATAAGGAGTTAAGAGGTGAGGTGATAGAAGAAGAAGAAGGAAAAGAAAATGAATTTAAAGTAGGTAATATGGCAGGGGGATATAAGCTGGCTAGTGAAGGTAGAACAAATAGGAAGGTAAAATATGAGGTAATGAAGAGGTAGAGTAATGTTTTGCAGTGTGATGTGAGGAAATCTTTCCAGTGGTATATGAAGTAGGGAAGGAATCCACCAGCACTATGAAGGCTGTCCATTTTTATTTGTTACAAAAGATATTCTAAGTCTGTTGGTTTTACTTGTTTAAAGTAAAAACTGAAAGAATGTAAAGACATGGTTCTTGAGAAATGGAGGTCAGTGTGATTGTTTGAAAGGATGGCTAGGTTGGAAAATTCAGAGAGGAAGTTTGATTAGAAGTATATAGGTGTTGCTGATGGTAGGTTGTTTTGACTATCCTTTCCTGTGAGTCAGTTTTGTTCTTTCCAGAACTGTTTTGCTTATTGAGCTAATTATTTTTTCAAATGTCTTCATATGTTTGCTTTTGTGTCATTGTGTTGATTGTTTTGTGGGTTTTCTGAGTTGGATATATAGGTTCATAGGTTCATAGGTTCATACTAGGCTATCTGCCCTAGGGCATTTATACGCCTAGCCAGAGTGTGTTTGGCTTTTGCCACCCATTTTTAATTAATTTTGCTATGCCCTTTTTTGAGGTTAGTATACTGTGCCTCTGTCTAACAGTGACACAGAAGTGATACCTGGGGTAAACCTACGATTCCCCATCCACTCATCAAGATTCCTCTTGAAGAAAGTCAATGAGGGACTCTGCCTAACCTGGACTGGGATTTTATTCCAGAGTGAGGGGAGCCTCTGGGTTATGAATCTGTCCCTCCAGCATGTCCTATGATGACTGCCTATTGGTAGTTGTGGGGTAATTTTTCTTTGCCTGCCATGTCTCATCTCCCTGTTTTAAAAGGTATTAATTTCTGGAGTAAGTCAATCATTTATTTTTGGTTTGAAGAGTTGAGAAATTATAGAGATGAATTAATGAGGGAACAAAATGTACTGGTGGGAGCTCCTGTGGAAAGGCTTTGGTTGTTCAGGTTTAATATGAAACACCAGTTTGTATTAGAGTGTGCTTCTTTAATTATTTATTTTATTATTATTATTATTATTATTATTATTATTATTATTATTATTATTATTATTATTATTATTATTATTAATTTATTGACATGTGTTGACTGGGAAAGTCCACTGGGTAAGAAACTCATTTTCAGTGGAGGCCCAGGGAGAAAAACTCCACAATATTCAAATATTCTACAGAAAAATACAAAGTTAATACAGGAAATATATGTACATTAACATAAGACTGGGGTGTTGGATTATGTGAATTTGAAGTACACAACATATTATCATATTGTAAAGACACAAAGCAAAATACTTTTTGATTCAGAAGAATATAGTCATAAATATAAATTCAGATTGTTATAGGTAGAAAAATAAGTAATGCAGAAGTGGAAAGAGTTAATATAACAGAGGTTTAAAAAGTAGGATCTGAGTAGTTAGATGTGTAGGATTAAGGAGGCTTAAAATGTATTTCACAGGTGCAGGTAGGATTATTTAGATAGTGGGTTTTGAGTGCAGCTTTAAAGGCTTTTATGGAGTCTAGTTGAGTAATGCAAGATGGGAGAGTGTTCCATAGTTTGACAATGTTATAGGAATATAGGTATTGTCCAGCTCTTATGTTGGGTTTGGTTACATTTAAACATTGCCTATTAGAAGACCAGAGGGTTCTAGTTGGGGCATATGTGTGTACATACATACATACATACAAATGTTTCAAGCACGGGCATTAATGCCTTTCTACCTTGCTAATATACCAAAACACTTGTTCCCATAATAAATGTCCAGGCTGTTCTTAAAATATCTAAACTAGGTCTTGCTTTAATGTAATTTGGTAGTCTTCTCCAAGCATCAGCTACTCTGTCAGAGAACCATTTAGTACACTTCTCATTCCTATAGAATCTTCTACATAGGTTATCTGATGATTCTCTAGTACATTTTGTTAACCCCAAACATTCCCAGAGGTAGTTGTCACTAAATGCCCTATATATCTGAATAAGATCTCTTAAATATCTATAAGAGACACTGTACAAGTAAGTTAGATTGGAGTGCAGGGCAGTTTTAGGTTTAAATATTAGCTTGCGGGTGTGGGTTAATTGAGTTTAAAAGAGACAGTGGTGAAATTCAAGCCAGGACAAGTTTGTAATGGCTTTGCAGTGATGTGAGTGGTTTGGCATGCTGGAGGCAAATTTTGCTATCTTATAGTAACAGGATTGCAGTTTATTACTGACAGATGTGTGGAGGTTTGTGAAAATGGGGCTACCATACAGGAGGGAGGGGATAAGTAGAGTGCATGCTAATTTTATTTTTGTTTATTTATCTAAGTAGAGTTTATGTCGGCATAGTTTGCCAAGTTTGAAGTTTTTTTTGGTACTTACGTATTATCGCAACCAGATTTTTAATGGCAGTAGTGGCTGCTTAACAATCCTGAAATATGGTCATTAATGTTGTAGAGATGTTGTATAATGTGTGTCCCTGTAGCAGTACACTTTTTTTTCATGTAGCGATAACAAGAACATTTAAAAAACATAGTGCTTGTGTTTGGGTCTGCACTTTACTGACAGCATTTATGTTATTTCTTGTCTGCCTGCTGCTCGTTTCTTTCTCATGGCAACAAATGTTGTCCAAGTACTGTTACTGGCACTACAAAGTAATATAAAACCACCGAATGATAAATGCACATCATTACAGCATTAATGAAATAAATGGCCATTGTACTACAATCTGTCTTTATCAGAACATGCCCCCTTCACAAAGCAAAACACATCAGTACTACCAACTTTGTCTTTTAAAAACAACCATGGAATCAGATGGAAACATCATCCACCCTCATAATTACAAATCTTTAAGAATGCAATGCTTCTTTTCAAGAGCACTTACAAGAATGATTAAAAAGAAACAAGTTTAACTAAAACAATTTCTCACTGTCTGTGTTTTTCTTCTTTGAAGAATTCCTTCTGCAAATTCAAAATAATCCAAACGATAGTATGATAGCAGCCATGACAACTGTAGCATTCGTCTGTAATGCACAGAAAACAGGAAGACACTCCTTCTCCTACTCCTAAAAGAAATGTAAAGTTTTTTGGCAGTACTAAAATTTTACAAAAACAGTTTCAGTTGTTTCAGGCACTCCTGTCTGTGGTGCTATGCGCATTTTGCAGCCTCAAAAATCTGGTTGCGATAATACTTAAGTGCCAGTTTTTTTTATTGTGTTGAGAATGTGTTGTTTGAAAGAGTTTGTCATCAATGGTGATTCCTAGAAGTTTTGAAGTTTTCACCTGCTGTACTTCTGTATTGTTATGTGAAAAAATCTTGAATTATGTGTCTGGAGGTTTTGATGAAAATAGCAATATTTTAGTTTTGTTGGCATTCAGCATTAACTGAGCATCATTTAGCCAAGTTTCTATGGATGTGAATGCATCTTGTGTGATCTTATGGAGGTTACAGAAATTGTCGGAAGAGGAGATGATAGTTGAATCATCAGCATATTGGATGAGTGTACTTTGTTGGGAGGTTTTATTAAGATCATTAATATATATGTTAAAAAGTAGGGCTCCTAAAATGGATCCTCGTGGGACTCCTCTATTATTGACCAACGTGTTGTTTTTGCCATCTAACAGATTGTTGTCTATTATTTAGGTAGGTAGAGAACCAAGTTAACATGCTTTGGGGGCATCCTAGTTTTTCTAATTGTTGTAATAGGTGTGATACCGTATTGAAAGCCTTTGATAGGTCTAACAGAAGTACTGAAGTTGATAGACCAGCATCAAGAGCTTTATTCACAGTATCAGTGAAGGAGAGTAAAGTTGTGGTTGTGCTATGTCCAGGATGGAATCCATGTTGAGTGGGAGCTAGGAGGTTATTGTTAGTGCGGTTATTTAGTAGTTGGGTTTGTATGCACTTTTCTAAGATTTTTGATAGTGGGGAGAGTATAGAGATGGGCCAGTAATTTGAAAGATTGTGTGTATTACCAGCTTTGTGTAAAGGAGTTATAATTGACTTCTTCCACAGTTGGGGCACATAAGATTCAGAGATTAAATGATTAATAAGAATACTTACAGGGTAACTTATTGCTTTGGCTGCAAGTTGTAAGTATTCAAGTGGTAAATTATCAGCAGAGAGTGAGTAGGGCTTTAGTTTGATTAGCAATTTTTGAATTAGGGATGTAGGTACAGGTTGAAGTGAGAAGGAGGGAGTGGATGGGATACTGCTGGTGGTAATCTTAGTGTGAATAGAAGTAGATATGGTGTTCATTTGTGTGATATTTTGGGAATTATGACTGCTCCTTGTAGATTAATTCTTGACTAATTTTTGTATAGTATCAATCCGGGTGTTAAACATTTGAACAATCTGGTGAGGGTCTTTGTCAAGAGAGGGTAATGGATTTTGAATGTTTCCTGGATTAAGAAGGGAGGATACAGATTTCCAGAATTTTTGGGGATTATTTTTTTGGGTGGATAGTTGTATGGAGAAGTAGTTTTTTTATCAGTTATGACTATTTTTTTGCTGTATTACGAAGTTGTCTATAATTGTGTTCATTTGCTTGAGTTCTACATTTTTGCCATTCTTTCCAGGCTCTGTCTTTAAAGAGGAGGGTATCTTTCATTTGTTTTGTTAGCCAGGGGGCATGGTTAAGCTTTGTTCATTTGGTGTGAAGAGGAGCTAAGCTATTTAATGTATTTAGAAAGATTTTATTGAAATAATCTACAGTGTCATCCAAGGGTAGGGTTTTTATTGGGGACCAGTTTTGAGCTTGTAGGATATTGATACATTTGATTTGATCAAAACGGGCAAGGTTCCTGGAAGTTCTGCATGAGTAAGGTTTGGGGATTTAAATATGGGTTCTATGGGTGAAGACAGGTAGGTGATCATTCAAGGTGTTTGGGAGGGTGACGGTGTTGGAGGAAAAGTGGAGTTGAGATACTGGAATCCAATATAATGTAGCTTTTGCTTGGGTGTTTAAAGCACGAGTAGGCTTTGTGCTAAGCTGTGTGAAACTATATAGGTTGATGCTGGTATCAGGAGCTTTGAAGGCTACATTTTGCCAATTAATGTTAGCATCACCTAGAATAATAGAGTTTATATCATAAGATTGAATGCACACAATATCGAATTGTACTACATCGAACAGCAAACCTCGAAAGCAGAAAATTACAAAAGCTCAGTATTCCGAACACCGAAACTGCTGTCATGCATAGTTGACCTTCAGAATGCTTACGTCTGTGAAACATGCTGAATGAGAGGAAGAACACCCTCTATGAACCACATCACATCCCGACATCAGTGGTTAATATGTACTGATAACAGTAATGCCCCCCGAACCACTGTCAGTCTGCAGGATAACAAGAAATAACGTAGTCCCATGGAAAAAGACATACAAATTAGACAAGCATACAGTCGCAGATATCCCCATGAGAGTGCAATTTTAAAATAGTAAATGCAACACTGTGGAAGAATAAATGAAGGGATTCCACATCCACCCCCTCTGCAGAGCTCTCTTACTGAATAGCAACATGGCTGTCACCACCTCACCAACCGCTCCTGGAATTCTAGGGTCACTGTACGAATGTGTCATGTCCCAGAAGAGGTCAGGCATGTTAGAGTTGGATTGGTATTTGTACAATGCAGAGAAATCCAAAGTAAGTTTACACTGAAATGTAGGGGCAGGACTGTCACAGAGACTGAGGTGGGCGGGGAACGTCTAGTGAAGACAGTTGGTCACCTGCATGCCCCCAATGTAGCTGAAGTGGAGAAGTAGCGGGCTTGTCATTGCCTAAAGGAGAGTGCAAGATGCAGTACAGGCACTCCAGCATTGCTGGTGAATGATGGTGTCAGTAGTACGTCTGCAGATATACTAACATCAATGCCATCCAGAAGGTCCATGCTCCTGCAGATCAACAGGGTTAGGCAATGGAAGATGCGGACATACAAGGTTGTGGCTACTACTCTTGGTGTGGTTGACATAACCACATGTACGCTGAAACATGGCACATTCTTCCAAGCATAGAGGGCAGACATCCACACAAACACACATGTGCTAGTGTTCAGCACAGAAGGGAATCTGCGTGACCTGTTTAGTGCACAGATCTGGTTCATGGATGGTATATTCCTAACTAAGGGTAGGCTATGTAGGCAGTTATAAACCATCCATGCCTTGGTGAGCTTTGCAGAGTCCACTAAATGTTTACCTCTAGTGTACTCACTCATGTCAAAGAAGTCGTACAGCGCATACAACTTCCTGTGGGAGTGTCTTTTTGCGCTATTGTCTCCTATGAAGTTACAGTATAGGGTACAGTACATACTGACAGACTTTGAGTTGGCTGCAATAAAGAGTGTCAGGCATAACTTTACGGCCATGGTCAGCAAGGGATGCTACTTTCATTTCACACAGGCAGTGTGGAGAAAGGTACAGTCCCTTGGCCTAGCAAGTGTGTATGGGAAGGATGCTTTTCTACAGTTGGATGTTAAACGGCTAATAGCCCTGGCATTCCTAAGTGTGGATGATATAGGTGAGGCATTCAGGTGTATCAGTGAGACATTTCACCCAGATGGAAAGGAGTTGCTGGTGTACTTTGCTGAAGTCTATGTTACAGGCTCTCCCAGAAAGCAACAGACCCGGACGGCAGATGTACAGCAATTCCTGCCAATGTTTCCAGTGGAATTCTGGAATGTGCATGACCTCAATGAACTGTCATTACCCAGGACACAGAATTATGTAGAGGGATGGCACAGGCATCTTTGGTGCCTACTAGGGAGATGCATTGCCAACATACCTGCTGTCATCAATGTCCTTGTCAGGGAGCAGAACAGGGTGGATGATATGCGGATACTAATGCGGTCAGGTTACTGTCCATCTCTAAATAAATATAAGCACAGGGAAAGGTGGAAGAGGCTGGAGAACGTGATCCATTGCAGGTCAGAGTATACTGCTGTTGAGTTTGTACATGCAATAGCTACCCTCTTGACACTGTAGGGTAACGGCTACAGTAGTACGGCATACCGACACCTGTAAATAGTTTAGTCACTGTAAATATGTGATTAGTGTGGGGATTGTAGTGTTGGTTTTTATTGTACCAGTATGCTGGCGTGGGATATGTGCTGGCTTCTGCTGTTGCTGTTTACTTTCCGTTACAGTCTGTTGGCACATGTGCTAATGTGCTGGTTCGTTATATTGCTGTTTACGTTGAGCACTTGTTTGTAGGGCATTTGATCAGGTTGCAGGCTTGTCAGTTATGGAGGTGTGGTGTCCGTTTCTTAGTGATGGGTATCAGGTTGCACGGGTGAGCGGATGGCCAAGTGCTGCTGTTCATGTATTTACTTTTCAACATCCTGAACTTTCAAAATTTTCTGCTTTTGAGGTCTGTTGTTCGATGTAGTGCAATTCGATATTGTGTGCATTCGATCTTATGATATAAACCCGAATAATAGTTTCCAGAAGTATATTTTGGTTTGTCCAGCATAGGAAATCTTACAAATGGGGACTGTTTTGACCTGGGGGAATGCAAATAACAGCAATGCAGAGCTGTTTATTAGAATTTATGTGAAGGGATGTAGGTCAGATCTCAATGTTATTGAAAGCAAGGACAGGTTTAGGATGGATTGTTATTGTTAAGAAGTCTTGATAAATTAAGACTACACCTCCACCCTTTTTGTTGGGTCTATCATTGTTAAGAATGTTGTATCCTGGAGGGAGGATTTCAGTGTCAGATATATGTGGTTTTAGCCAGTTTTCTATTATTCTACTATGTCTGGGGAATGGTGACATAGTCAGGATCTGAATTCAGTAATTATGTTGCAGAGGCTTCATGCATTAATTGTTATGAGAAATAGATCTTGGTTTTTAGAGGCTTGAGTGGTTTTAGCAGGTACTTTGGGCCAGGATTTGGATGGATATCTCCACACTGTGATTAAACAAGGAGATGATATAGGTTCATAGGTTCATAGGTAGATACTAGGCTATCTGCCCTAGGGCATTTATAAGCCTAGCCAGAGTGTATTTGGCTTCCGCCTCCCCATTAGATTAGACTACTGTGCCTCTGTAAAGTAGGTCACAGAAGGTACCCTTTTAAGATTAGTTTACTGTGCCTCTGTCTAGCAGGGACACAGGAGAGATCCCAGAGGTGAATTTGCGATTTCCCATCCATGCGTCCAAATTTCGCTTGAAGAGGGTCAGCGAGGGGCTATGTCTAACATGAATTGGGATTCTATTCCAGAGTGAGGGCAGCCTCTGGGAAATGAATCTGTCCCTCCAGCATGTCCTATTTATTTTTGTGCTGAGGTTTAGGTCCCTGGAGCGTGTAGCTCTAAGGGACTTGGATTTTTTGAGGTGGAGCATGTCTATTAATTCTGGGTTTGACATGGCTTTGTACGTCAGGCATAGATCACCTCTGAGTAGGCGGTAAGCAACTGAGTAGAGCTGGAGTTTCTTTAGTCGAGCTGCATAGGACATCTGTTTGTAGCCCATGATCCTCTTGGTGAGGTACTTTTGGGGTCTCTCCAGTTGCTGCAGGTATCGGGTAAGGTACATCCCACAAGGGGCATTGTATTCAATTATGGGCCTGATGAGTGATGAGTAGAGGGGCACAATGACCTCTCTTGATCTAGATGTGAACCCTTTCGTGATAAGGTGGGCTATATAGAAGGTCTTTCTAACCACTTTGGCAATGTGATTACCAAAGGAGATATTACTATCTACGTTGGTCCCCAAATCTCTAATTATTTCTTCCGTACTTAATGGATTACCACCTATGGTTGCAGTTTGACTGCTTTTATCAAAGGTATATGCTGAAAGTATTAAGTTAATTTTAGTTTGGTATTAATGGGGGAAGTTGGGGTTTGGCTACATGTAGGGTACTGCTTACTCACTTTTAATTTCTCCAAGTATTTTGGGTTTCTAATACCATGATGGGAATGGATCCAATTCCTAAGTCAAAGTACAATTGAAGTTCATGAAATTATTATTGTTTCAATCTTTGATGTCAGCCAAAAGTGCTCTTAGCAGCACCTGCAATGTGCCCAGTAATGACTCCTTTTGCAATTTGTATGGGGTTACATATATTGGTAACATGTCTAGGTATGACTGTAGATTCTTTATATAAGACCCGTTGCTCCTACTAATATTGGAACTGTCTGGGTATCTTTCTTCCACATTGCTCTCATTTCTGCCTGCAAATCTTGATATTTTTTGACCTTGTGTCTCTCTGTATGCAAGAAACTGTAGTCACTGGGTATGGCGATTTCAATGATCAATGCTACTTTTGTCTTCTTTTCATGAACCACTATATCCGGTTTTCTAGTATCTATCTTCTGAACCACCCCTATAGTGCCTTTTTTAGGCAAACTTCAAAGGACAAAACCACCACCATAACAGGTACAAGCATGCAAAATCTGAAGGTAATGCTACTCAATGCTAGAAGTCTAAACCTCAAAATGCACTCTCTCGAGGCACTCCTAAAAATGGAGAACATCGATATCTGTGCAGTAACTGAGACCTGGTTTAAGGCTCCAGAGAGCACCCCTGCAATACCAGGCTACAACTCTTACCACACTTTTCGGCCACCAAACCAGGACCGAAACACTAAAGGTGGAGGAGTGTCAATATTCACCAAGGATATTCACACCACCAGGCTAGTTGGCCAACACAATGTGTCTGAAATTCTCCAAGTGCAACTAACACTAGGTAAGACTGCAATCCAAATTGTAGCTTGCTACAGATCCCCACCATACCCCAAGATTCTCACTACACCTTTCTAAACATACTGGAAAATATTAAGATAGAACCAAACACCCTAATACTGGGTGATTTTAACTACCCTGCCATTAACTGGGAAAACTACTCATGTCCCAACACCTTTGCACGGTTCTTGGAATTCATAAATTCCAACGCCCTGGATCAACTAATCCATAGTCCCACCAGGGCTCCAATATCCTAGACCTGGTCATTACCAACATGGGAAATCAATGCTCCATACCTATGGTCACCCCTCGTTAGTCAGGTCTGACCATAAGCTAATCACCCTTAACATCCACATCCCACCCCCCCCCCAGTAAAGAAACCACCATAAAAACTTCTCTAAAGCCAACTTCATGCTACTCAAGTCAGAAGTGACAAACTTCATGACACCCATGCAGACGGAACTGAAAGTTCAACTGCTGAATCCTACACTACGGCACTGTACGAGCACATCCACTCATGCATGAATCGTGCCATCCCAAATAGAATCAAAATGCTCTCATCCGAAAAAAGGAAGCCAATCTGGTGGTCCCCTGCCATAAACAAACTTTACAACAAAAGGAAGAAACTTTTGCAGAAAAGAGGAAAATCCCAGGATGCAAAAAACTCCCTTACTAGCCTCAGTAAGAAACTGAGATGCCTCATAAAATCCTCCAAAGCTAGTTACGAAAATAAAATTGCCAAAGATTCCAAAGACAACCACAAAGCATTCTATAATTATGTCAAGAATCTAAATGGCAATGCTCAGATCTGCTCTGAGCTAAAACAGAATGGCATTAAATATACTGATCCGAAGGATATTGCCAATATCCTGGCAGATTGATTCAGTGCCAACTTCACCCCACTCTCACCCCCTAAATGGCCCATCTCAATACCGGATGCCAAATTCCAGTAATAACAGCCACACAGGTACAAAACGCACTCTCTAAAGCCAAGAATACAGCATCCATGGGACCAGATGACATCCCGGGCTGTGTACTACATGAACTACAATATGAACTGGCACCTCCCCTAAGTGTCATGTTTAATCATAGCCTCACCTCAGGTTTCATGCCCACTGAGTGGCGCAGAGCTATAGTTATCCCAATCCACAAGGGGGGATCCACCTTGGATCCCGGAAACTACCGTCCCATCAGTCTGACAAGCCTTATCTGCAAGGCCATGGAGTGTATTATCATGGAACTTATAAACAAAGACATTGGCAACCTTCAAACACTGGACCCCACCCAGTTTGGGTTTGTGAAGGGCCGATCTTGTCTCCTGAACCTGATTGACTTCTTTGAATCAGTCTCCAGAGCCATGGACAAGGGTAAGGTGGTCCACACAGCCTATCTAGATCTTGCCAAGGCCTTTGACACCATCCCCCACTCTGGAATCATAGATAAACTTACTAAGTTGGGCATTAATCCCTATGTCACCCAATGGGTTGCTAAATGGCTTACTGATAGAACCCACACTGTAAAAGTAGCCGACTCCAAATCCAGTTCCAGACAAGTGACAAGTGGAGTACCTCAGGGTTCAGTCCTGGGGCCACTCTTGTTTGGCATCTACTTCTCTGAAGTACAGGTCAACACTAAGGGACTCTGGCTAACAAAGTTTGCAGATGACTGCAAACTGGGAGCCATTATTGAATCCCCAAATGATGTGGATACTCTACAAAAGGGCCTTACAGAAACAGATGCTTGGTGCCAGAGCCATGGGCTCAAGCTCAATGCCAAGAAATGTATTGTTATCCCTTTGGGAAAAAACATGTATCCATGAATTACCATATAGGTGGCAGTACACTAAACACAGAAAGTGTGATAAGAGACTTAGGGACACAGGTGGACAGTGGTCTCACCTTCGATAACCACATCGCCACAACAGTCAGGAAATCCTTCTATGTGGCACACCTCATCACGAAGGGCTTTTCATCCAGAAAAAGGAGGTCATTGTCCCACTGTACTCATCCCTCATTAGACCCATTATAGAATACAATACCCCATTTGGTATGTACCTCTCAAGACATCTGCAACAACTGGAAAGGCCTCAGAAATACCTCACTAAAAGAATCACAGGCCTAAAGCAGATGGCCTATGCTGACCGCCTTAAAAACTCCAGCTATACTCTGTCGCATATCGTCTACTCAGAGGCGATCTCTGCTTAGCATACAAGGCCATGTCAAACCCAGAGCTGTTGGACATGCTACACTTAAATAAATCCCAATCCCTCAGAGCTACACGCTCCAGGGATCTAAACCTTGTCATCACAATAAACAAAACATGTTGGAGGGATAGGTTCCTGACCCAGAGACTCCCCAGACTCTGGAATAGATTGCCCATACATGTCAAGCAGAGTGCCTCTTTGGACCTCTTCAAGAGGAACCTTGACGATTGGATGGGAGAAAGGAAATTCACCCCAGGGATCACGTCAGTCACCCTGCTAGACAGGGGTCCAGGAAAGTAAATAATGTGGGAAGAAATATTCAGGGAATTGTTATGGCTAGGCTTGTATAGGCCCTAGGGCTGATAGCCTAGTACTAACCTATGAACCTATGAACCTATGAACTGTTGGTAATGGCTAATCCCATGTGATGAATACTTCATTATGTCTATGATGCTTTGTGGTTCGTTTCCAGTGTTTTTCAGACATTTCAATGCCATAATGTTTGCACAATCCACAGTGTAACAGTCTTGTCAGATTATTATGCCTTTCAGTATACAGTCCTTCTGCAATTAATATGTCACACTCAGCAACAAGGTGTGAGACTGTTTCTAATTCGACTTTGTAAACCAGCGTGTATGCAGCCCACTATCTTGAGCCAATATTAACCATTAATCTCTTGGTTTGAATTCACCTCTCCTTAACCATTCCTGCACTCATTCCTGATCAACATCAGGTTCTTCCAGAAGATTTTTATGATTGCAACTATATTTATGCATTTTACACTTTTCTTGTCTTCTCATCTTGTCATTCACCTTATATTCTTTCTTTTGTTTTTTGGCACATTCAGTTGCTGTCTGATTTTTATCTACTTCTGTTTTGATTTCCATTCTTGCTTGATGCCAATATGATTTTGCTAGATTAATCAGAGAAGTCACCTTAAACCATGGTGGTGCAGCGGTAGCATTGTTGCCTCACAACAAGAGGTTTGCCTGTTCGATTCTCGGTTGGAGTGCCTTCTGTGTGGAGTCTGCATATCCTCCCCACAGTCGAGTGGCATTCAAAAGACATGCATAGAATGGGCGTGCCTTTGTTGAAGGTTGAGCATTGACCTGGCACCTCCGCACCCATAAAAAATCTACTGCCAGTAATTAGTGGACTGGAGTTCTACTGTAGTGACCCCTAACCAGGAAAAGCCGAAAGAAGAGCAATCAGAAAAGTTACCTTAGATTTATTCTCCTCATGTTTCAAAACTTTCACTATGTTTGGATCTTGTGAGGTCAGCAGATATGTGTGGAGTCCCACAATTGCAGATCTGTACATGTAATCAGTTTCAAAGAGGGACCTTCTGCCTTCAGAATGGGGAATATATAATCTTGGTATACACTAAATCATTTGGTGAGTATGAAGCATTATTCTTTTCCTATCTAACCTATCCAGCACATTTTGGGGCCAGTCAGTTACTACAAAATTGTAAATTAGGATAGGAAGATCAAACTGATTTATGGCTTGGAGTTTGTTCCTAGATTTCAGTGCTGTTTTCAGGATTAATTTAAGTTTTCTAAAGTATTTCTTACTAAGTTTTATTTGCATTTGTTTATGTTTTATTGTTGATTCTTCATCAATTTCCAAATATTTATACACTCCCTCTTGCTCAAGTTCTTTTATATTGCATTCTTGTCCCAAACTGATGTTTTCCTGGTGCTGCAGTTTTCCTGCTTTAAAGGTTGCTTTTGCACATTTATCCAGACCAAATATTCTTATATCATCTGAAAAAGTTTTGACAACTTGCAGTTGTGGTTTCAGTTCCTCATCCGATGAGCTATACAGTTCTTTACACTTTGTTGTTTTCTGGAGCCAAATTATAGCCATGGCCTAAGCTGTTAAGTAGGCAGCTTAATGGGTTAAGGGCAAGGCAGAATAGCAGCAGTGACAGAGAGTCACCCTGGAATATCCCCCTTTGAATTTGTCCTTTATCATGGCTTAATTGCAAATTGGTCTGCCACTGTTTCATGATCACTGTAATGTAGTTGGTTGGTGTAGGGTGTATCTTACATATTTTTAAGCACTCTTTTATCCATGAATGTGGGATACTATCAAATGTTTTTTGTAGTCAGTCCATGCCATACTTAGAGTCTTCCCCCTTTTTACAGTTCTCCACTTTGTCTTTATTTAACAACAAATGATCTTTTGTTCCATAGGACTTTCTTTTATTGTCCTTTTGTTCTACTGCCATAATTGAGTTTTCTTCTAAATGACTATAAACTCTATACTGTGATAAAGCAAGGAGATGATATATTACTGTTTGCACTTGGAATGCTTTTATCAAGGTTATATGCTGAAAGTATTGAGTCAATTTTTGTTTGGTATTAGTGGGGGAAAGTTGGGGGTTGGCTATATGTAGGGTGAGATGTTGGAGTAGCTATATAGTTTAGGTTGTAAAGGTGTAGTGAGTGTTGCAGATGTTGGTGAAGCAATATTTAATTGGGTGTGGGGGTGGTGAATTGGGATAATATGAACAGTAATGTATTAAGGGCAAGAGAGAT
Organism: Protopterus annectens; assembly: GCF_019279795.1. NCBI lineage: Eukaryota > Metazoa > Chordata > Ceratodontiformes > Protopteridae > Protopterus > Protopterus annectens. The sequence goes on along the minus strand of NC_056726.1, from coordinate 1,814,170,356 downwards.
CAGTAAAAGTTTTAGTTTGTAACTCATAACAAATTTAAGACAAGTTATTTGTTTATGGTACAGGAATATGTTTTTGTGTTAAGGGTGGAAATATGGTGGGAGACAAGTAGGGGTTGTTAATGGTATGTGTTGTGCTATTGGTTAAGGAGGATAATGGGTGGACTAACAGGAAGTATAAATGTAATGTAAGTGGGGGTGGGTGGGAATGGGGGTAGGGGAGCGGATTGAGCCTGAGCCAAGCCATGGTTCAGATATGTGCAAGAAAAGCAATCAGTGAAGCCCAAAAATGGGGCAGGTACAGACAATTTTAGAGGGAAATATAGCCAGCAGAAGGAAGAGGAATTGAGGGTTGCAGGCAAGAAGTTAGAGGGAGCAGGAAAATGGAGAAGAGATAGGAACAGGGAAACCTGCAAAGTAAAATGCTATTATAGAGGTAGGTGGCCTTAGGTAAGCAGACAGATACATAGAAGAATAGGGAAAAGGAGGAGAAGAACTGAGAGTGCTAGATGGGGCAAGAAGTAGGGTAAAGTGGTTTAGTCTGCAAAGTTTATTGATGTACAGGACACTATAGTGCAACTAAAAGACTGGTATAGAGTAATTTTAAATGAACATACAATTTTGAAAGATAAAATTGTTACAGGCAAGACTGAATATAGCCACGTGGGTTTAGTTGCTTGAGTATCTGACAGGACACTACTGCACTTGGATTTCAGTCTGCTAAGCCAGAGTTTTCTACAATTTTGAAAGGTAAAATTGTTGCAGGCAGGACTGAATATAGCCATGTGGGTTCAGTTGCTGAAGTATCTGTTAGGATGCTACTGCACTTGGATTACAGTCTATTAAGCCAGGGTTTTCCACAAGTCTTTGCTGCCACTGTGCATAGGTTCATAGGTTCATAGGTAGGTACTAGGCTATTGACCCTAGGGCTTATATAAGCCTAGCCAAATAGTACCCTGGCTTTTGCCACCCAAGAAAATTATTTTCCTGTGCCCCTGTCAAGCAGAACCACAGAAGTGATCCCGGGGTGAATTTCCTATCTCCCATCCAAGCATCAAGATTTTTCTTGAAGAGTGCTAATGAGGAGCTTTGTTTGATATAGATAGGTAGTTTGTTCCAGAGTATGGGAAGTGTCTGGGACAAGAATCTATCCCTCCAGCATGTTCTGTTTATTGTGGTGACAAGGTTTAAGTCCCTAGAGCATGTAGCTTGGAGGGATTGAGATTTCTTTAAATGGAGCATGTCCAACAGCTCTGGGTTTGACATAGCTTTGTATGTTAGGCAGAGATCGCCTCTGAGTAGGCAATATGCAACAGAGTAAAGCCGGAGTTTTTTAAGGCGGTCTGCATAGGGCATCTGTTTGAGGCTGGTAATCCTCTTTGTGAGGTATTTCTGCTGCCTTTCCAGTTGTTGTAGATGTCTTGTGAGGTACATACCAAAAGGGGTGTTGTACTCTATAATGGGTCTAATAAGTGATGAGTAGAGGGGAACACTGACCTCTTTTTTCCTGTATGAGAAACCTTTTGTTATGAGGTGTGCCACGTAGAAGGATTTTCTGACTACTGTGGTGATGTGATTATCAAAGGAGAGACTACTGTCCACCTGTGTCCCAAGGTCTCTTGTCACACTTTTAGTGTTGAGTAGACTATCGTCTATGTGGTAGTTCATGGGTACAGAGTTTTTACCAAAAGGGATGATAATGCACTTTTTGGCATTGAGCTTGAGGCCATGGCTTTGACACCAGGCATCTGTCTCAGTGAGGCCCTTTTGTAGGATGTCCACATCATGAGGAGTTTGTTAGCCAAAGACCTTCTGTGTTAGCCTGTACTTCAGAGAAGTAGATTCCAAACAGGAGAGGACCCAGGACTGAACCCTGTGGTACTCCACTTGTCACTGGTCTGAAGTTGGATTTAGAGTCTGTTACTTTCACAGTGTGGGTTCTGTCAGTGAGCCAGTTGACAACCCATCTTGTGACAAAGGGATTTATACCTAGTTTAGTGAGTTTATCTATAATTCCAGAGTGGGGAATGGTGTCAAAAGCCTTGGCGAGATGTAGATAGGCTGTGTGAACCACCTTACCCTCATCTACAGCTTTGGTGACCACTTCAAAGAAGTCTATCAAGTTTAGGAGACATGATCTGTCTTTTACAAGCCCAAACTGGGTAGGGGCCAGGGTCTGGAGATTACCACTGTCATTGTTTATAAGTTCCATGATGATACATTCCATAGCCTTGCAGACCAGGCTCATCAGGTTGATGGGGCAGTAGTTCCCAGGGTCCGTTGTGGCTCCCCCTTTGCGGATTGGGAATAACCATTGTTGTGCACCATTCAGTGGTCACAAAGCCTGAGGTGAGGCTATGATTGAATGTGGTACTTAGGTGGGTTGCCAGTTTGTTCTGTAGTTCATGTAGAACACAGCCTGGGATGTTGTCAGGTCCCATGGATGCTGTGTTCTTGGCTTTGGAGAGTGTGTTTTTTACCTGTGCAGCCGTGATTACAGGAACTTTGTATTCTTCCAGTATAGAGATGGACCCTTTAGGGGTGAGAGAGGGGTAAAATTAGCACTGAACCTATCTGCCAGGATGTTGGCAATATCAGTTGGTTCTATATATTTAGTGCCATTGTGCTGTAACTCAGAGCAGATCTGAGTGCTGCCATTGAGATTCTTGACATAGCTATAGAATGCTTTGTGGTTGTCTTTAAAATCAGTTTCAATTTTGTTTTCGTAACTAGCTTTGAAGGATTTTATGAGAGCTCTCAGCTTCTTACTGAGGCTGACCACAGAGTTCCTCCAATCATGGGATTTTACTCTTTTTTGCAACAGTTTCTTCCTTTTGTTGTAGAGTTTGGTTACGGCAGGGGACCACCTGATTGGCTTCCTTTTTTTGGAGGATAGCATCTTGGTTCTATTAGGGATTACATGATCCATGCACTCATGTAAGTGCTTATAAAGTGCATTTGTATAGGATTCAGCAGTCATACCTCTATTGTCCGTCAGCATGGGTGTCGTGAAGTTTGCCACTTCTGTCTTAAGAAGCGTGAAGTTGGCTTTGGAGAAATGTTTTACGGTGGTTTCCCTAATGGGGGGTGGGGGTGGGGTGGGATGTGGATGTCTAGGGTGATTGGCTTGTGGTCGGATCTGACCAATGAGGAACTGACCTCTGGTGTGGAACACAGGTTGCCCATGTTGGTAATGACCAGGTCTAGGATATTGCTGCTCCTGGTGGGAGTATGGATAAGTTGACCCAAGGCAGTGGAATTTATGAATTCCAGAAAACATTGAGCACAAGAGTTGGTACATGAGTAGTTTTCCCAGTTAATGGTGGGGTAGTTAAAATCACCCATTATTAGGGTGTTAGGTTGTACCCTAATATTTTCCAGTGTGTCAAGAAATGAGGAGTGGGAATCCTGGGGCATGGTGGGGGATCTGTAGCAAGCTACAGTTTGGATTGCGGTCTTACCCAGAGTTAGTTGCACTTGGATAATCTCGGATGCATTATGCTGAGCAACTAGTCTGGAGGTGTGGATATCCTTAATGAATATGGACATGCCTCCACATTTAGTGTTTTGGTCCAGGTTAGGTGGCCGAAAGGTGTGGTATGAATTTTAGCCTGGTAATGCAGGGGTACTCTCTGGAGCCTTGAACCAGGTCTCTGTCACTGCACAGCATCACCTTCCCGACTGCATTCACTGAAGAGAGACAGACAGAGAGAGTTTTTTGATGTGCCTGTCTTAGGTCTGAATGAGATTAATGCTGGGTGGGATTGTTGTCAGGGTATGTATTTTGAAGTTTATTGTGCAATGATCTCTAAAAGAAGGAGGATTGATAATAATGTTTGAGATTAGATTGGAGTTGTGATGATTAGATATAGATGGGAATGATTGTTAGTGACAAGGTTATGTCACATAGGTTGTTGCATTGGCTGTTTAAAGCTGAAATTTAGCAGCCTTTCATTGTCATGCTGGACGGAGTGAATCATTTTTAAGTTGAAGTCACTTAAGAGGATAAATCCCTTTTGTTTTTAAGATGGGCTGTAATTTGTTGAACTGGAATGTAAGAAGTGTAAGGAAGAAGGAGCTAGAATACTTTCTGTGTTTTGTGATCATTTCTAGAAATAGCCAGTTAGGGGCAGTGGTAGAGAATGCATTAATGTGGAGCAGGAATTGGATATTTAGATTAGTTTTATAGGTTCAGATTTTCCAACTTTTTTTGGGATGTGTCTAGCATCTAGAAAGTAATTATAATGAGGGAAAACATGGTGAAAGTGCAGATTGTCTTTTTGATCCAGGACACAGTTTTATTAACAGATAAGAGAGACAGAGTTGGGGTGAGCCAAGATTAATTTTGATGGGTAGAATAAAATGTATGGGTGTGAGTTTCAACTTTCATTTGGAGCATTTTATTGAATTTTTGTGTAGTGAGAATTTTGCATAGGGGTTGATAGAGAGGGGGGTTCTATGTTTTGGTGAAGCTGGGTAATGGATGAATGGGTTGTACCAGTGTTTGGGAAGTTGCTGTTGGATAGTGTGCGTAAGGGGTTGTTAAGATTCTTTGCATAGGGAATGAAGGTTATAACTGAGACTTGTGGATTTGATAAGGTGTTGGGTTCTACTGCTATCTTTGTTTGTGTAAAGGTAAGTAGAAGCAACATGGTTTGCAGTTTGTTGTGTTTGAGTGGTGCCATAGCTGTTATGTGTAATGTGGACTTGGGCAGTTGAGCAGTGGCAGGTTAGTTATGGATTGTAATCACAGTACAATTTTTATTTGAGTAGTTGTTAGTTATTGTGTAGTGCAGCATTTGTATTTTAGGGATCTGGACTGTAGTGTACCTTTAAAGCTGGTCTGTGATATAAGTAAAAGGAAGAGAAAAATGTTAAATATAAATGTCATGTTCTGGGGTATTAGGGGGGTGATCGGGGTGAAGTGGGCCATAGTAACTAGACTAGTGAGATCCAATCAGGTTGAGCATGTCTGGAGCCCAAAGAAGCCAGCAGTATTGTGCATTATCACATAAGTGCAGTACGTGTTACACCAGCATAGGACTAATCCATTATATATGACATATACGGCTAGCTACAAGGGAACATATTTTTTCACTGTTAATCAAGCATCTGGGGATATGGAAGAAAATCAGTACCTTTCAAAGGCCAAACAGCATTTATTAATTATAAAATCTAGTTGATATTAAAATAGCTTACCTTCAAGGTTTATCGAAAATTGTTTCAGACATTTTTTCAATGAATTAGAACTCAATTAAAATATTTCAGTTTATTGACAGAAATCCACCATCATCTAAAACATGAAATGTACTTTGAGAAATGAAAGTGAAAACAAGATTTTAGGACTTCTCCATCACTCATTTTGTTCTGAATGTGTTCAGTAACATTGATTATGACAATCTTTTCTATAAGGCCATTCCAGAACACAGTTTGGATGTTAGTCAAAAGCATGTATTTCTCTACACAGTTCATATTCTCATTGTGCAGCACTATTTAAGGGTCAAATAAAATAGGCAAATGAAGTATAGATAAAATCCTTGTACTTGACTTTGTTGTGTACTGGGGTGGCAAGTACCTCCTTCTAGAAATGAATTTATAATTGATTGATTGATTGATTGATGACTGATGAAGTGAACATGTCCAAAGGACCCTTATTTACAATAATAATACAAAACAAATGAGAAAGCCAGTATACAGTAAAGCAAGGACTGAACCTGCATGTTAGACACAGAACTAATATAAGTGAACAGTTCACAATGTTCCAGACAACCAAGTATATATATATATATATATATATATATATATATATATATATATATATATATATATATATATATAGGGTCTACTTTAGTTCAGCAAATGAACAGATGATCGAACGCTGTTAGTTCGAACATTAATAGTCGAACTGGCAAAATAGCGAACAGCCGGAACAGCAAATTTTTTCTCAGGGAAAGAAATCTCTGGGCCGGCCATGCGAGTTGTGCTGTTTCCTCCACTTTAGTGCAATCTCGGAGTTGGTATATTTAGGTAAGGGTTGGGGTCGATATAACAACGTTCGATCATCTTATCATTCGTTGTTATAATATAGACCCTATATATATATATATATATATATATATATATATATATATATATATATATATAAAATATAAATATATTTATTTATATATATATATATATATATATATATATATATATATACACATTTATTTCTATCCATCTATATATATTCATTTCGTTGAAAACTCATTTCAGTGAAAGTCTGTTTCCTGCGACCAATTCACTGAAAGCTCACTTCACTGAAAACTCATTTCACTGAAACTCATTTCATTGAAAGTTATATATGGCCTTTTCCCCACTGTAGTGCAATCCTGGAGTTAGTATATAAAGTAAGAGGGGTGTGGGGGGCACAGCCCCCTCATATTGTAAACATTTTAAAGGATACAGATGGATACTTACAAGTGTAATGAATAACTCTTTCCAGAAGACAACATATAACCAAACTATGGGGGGGTCTTTGCCCCCCACACCCCCAATATGGGGGTGTGTGCCCCCCACACCCCCCTTCCTATATATATATATACTAACTCCAGCATTGCACTACACTGGGGAAAAGGCCATATATATCTTTCAGCGAAATAAGTTTCAGTGAAATTAGTTTTCAATGAAGTGAGCTTTCAGTGAATTAGTCCCAGTCATTTGAGTTTCAATGAAATGAGTTTACAACAAAATTAAGTAGACCCATAAATATATTTATATATATATCTATATCTATCTATCTATATATATATATATATATATATATATATATATATATATATGTATATATAATTTTTGCGAATGACATTCCGACGGCAGATATTATGCCAAAAGTCAGATTGTGAAATGGATTGCAAAGTCGAGCACACTTATGTGAATGCAGTAGTGCATTCACATAAGTGTGTTTGACAAAATGTATAGAGATCGCAGTACAGTTAGGTTTGGAAATGCATCCATATCCCTGCTGTAGTATGATCCTGGAGTTGGAATATATTGTTAACATGGGGTGTGGGGGTGCACATCTTCCCACAGGGAGGGTGCAGGAGGCTTGCCCCCCTGCAAAAACATGATATGTTGTATAGGAGTTTCATTTACATGAGGTCCTATACGAATATCATGTGATGTTTTCGAAGACAGTGTCGTGTCTTCTGAGTCGACATTGTGTTGCAGTTGTGATTCTGGTTTCAATGGTTTATTCGAAATTGTGAATGGAAATTGTTTTGCCTTTCATAATTTCGATAGTAAATCATACATATCCCCTTCACAAGATCGAGTTACTGAAAGCTTGAAATTCATAAGCTCGAGCCCAGAATCTCGAGTTTCAGTAACTCTAAAATGTGAAGGGAAGAGAACCAAAAAAAAAGCAAGTTTACTTACATGCATCATGCTGGGGGTCGAGTCCCCCTGCATTCTCCCTGCTTAAATATATCAGCTCTATGACCGCACTATAGTGGAGGAATGGAAATTCTCCCATTGTGCACTTCTGCATACAGCGTGGAACAGGAGATTTCCCTCATCCCCATTGTAGTGCAATCTCAGAGTTGGTATATTTAAATAGGGGGGTGTGTGGGGCACAGTTCCTCATGTGGGGGTTACAGTGGGGCTTGCCCCCCTGCAAAAACATTGTAAAGACATTTTTGCAATGTCTTTTCTGTTCGCTTTAGAATTTCGAGTTGGTGAAAACTCAAAATTCTGGCTCGAGCTTATGAATTTCGAGCTTTCAGCAATTTGAGATTCTAAAAGGGAACTATATATATATATATATATATATATGTATATATATATATATATATATATATATATATAGTTACACTTTATAATCTTGAAATACTGAAATGTCAAATTTCAGTATTTCAAGACTTTAAAGATGAAAATGCAGTTACGCAAAACTACATAATAGCGAATTTTTGCATTTAACATTATGTATTCGCATACATGACGTGCGGTGCGGTTTGTGGATTTAGCTGGGGTTTGAGGTAAGTGGTGTTTTTGTAAGGGTATTGGGTAGGGATTTTAGTGTATGTGAGTGTATGTAGTATGAAGACAAGATGATCAATTTGAACAATTGGCTTAAGTATTGGTGTCATTCAAAGGGGATCCAATGCCTGTCAGCCTGGGGTGACATGCTCGACAAGCCGCAATGCTTCGCTAGGGGTGGCTTGCACCTGTCACCCCTGGGCTTTTGAATATTGGCAAAGGCTCTTGCTACCCCCATAGTGCCTTTTTTAGGCAAGGCTTAAAAGACAAACCCACCTCCATAGGTATCACAAGGGATAAGAAACTAAGAATAATGCTACTCAACGCCAGAAGTCTAAACAACAAGATGCATGCACTCGAAACTCTCCTTAGCATGGAGAACATTGATATCTGTGCAGTAACAGAAACCTGGTTCAAGGCTCCCAAGAGCACCCCAGCACTACCAGTTATACCTCATACCATGCTTTTCGGCTCCAAAACTTGGACCGAACCACAAAAGGAGGGGGAGTATCAATATTCGTCAAAGATACCCACACCTCCAGGTTGGTGGCACAGCACAAAGCATCAGAGACTATCCATGTGCAACTAACAGTGGGTAAAACTGCCTTCCAGTTTATAGCCTGCTACAGACCACCCTCCCAAACCCAGGAACCCTACTTGGCCTTCCTGAGAACACTGGAAAATATGAAGGTCTCTCCAAACACCATTATATTGGGTGACTTCAACTACCCAAACATAGACTGGGAGCATTACACTAGCTCCAACACCCTAGCCCAAAGGTTCCTAGAATTTATAAACTCAAATGCTATGGAACAACTTGTTACCACTCCTACAAGAGGGGAAAACATACTGGACCTGATCATCACCAACATGGGGACTCTATGCTCCATACCAGAAGTGTATTCCTCACTGGTAAGATCAGACCATAAACTAATCTCACTGGATATTCACATCCCGACCCCACCCCCTGCCCAGAAAACCACAGTGAAAAACTTCTCTAAAGCAAATTTCACACTCCTCAAAACTGAGGTGGAATCCTTCAAAGCCTCCGGGCCTGTGGAAAATACGGCCCAGACCGCAGAATCTTTTATAAACACATTCTATGAACACCTTCAGGAATGCATGGATCATGCAAACCCAAATAAAACCAAGACCCAATCCTCCAAAGGCAGATGTCCTGTCTGGTGGACCCCAGCCATAAACAAACTATACAATAGAAGGAGGAAGCTACTACATGATAGAGCAAAATCCCAAAAAGGGAAGGCATCTCTGATCAGTATTAGCAAAAAACTATGGGCACTCATAAAATCATCTAAGGCCAGCTTCGAGAGAAAAATTGCACAGGACACTAAGGATAATCGCAAGGCTTTCTTTAGTTATGTTAGGAACCTGGGTGGGAATTCCCAGATATGCTCAGAATTAGTCCAAAATGACAAAAAATACACCGAACCCACAGACATTGCCAACATCCTAGCTGACAGGTTCAGCGCAAACTCCCCCCCCTCCACACCAAAAGGGCAAATATCTATCCCAGCAGAGTGCTGCCCCCCTGACATCTCAGATGCTCAGGTAAGAGCCCTCTCCAAAGCAAAAAACACAGCATCAATGGGACCAGACAGTGTCCCGGGCTGCGTCCTACATGAACTCCAAGAAGAGCTAAACTGAAACATAAAACTACTGTTCAGTCTCAGCCTTACTACAGGATATGTACCCAAAGAGTGACGTACAGCTACAGTGGTCCCTCTCCACAAAGGTGGTGCCTCAACGGATCCTGGAAACTATCGCCCCATAAGCCTGACTAGCTTGGTCTGCAAAGCTATGGAAAGGATCATCATGGACCTCATAAATAAAGATATTGGGGACCTACAAACACTGGATCCTACCCAGTTCGGGTTTGTTAAGGGCAGATCTTGCCTCTTAAACCTGGTGGATTTCTTTGAAACAGTCACCAAGGGCATTGATGAGGGGAAGGTGGTCCACACAGCCTACCTGGACCCTGCAAAAGCCTTCGATACAATACCCCACTCGGGCATTATAGATAAGCTCACCAGCTTAAATATAAACCCCTATGTCACTAGATGGGTTGCAAACTGGCTCATGGACAGAACCCACATGGTTAGAATTGCTGGAGCCATGTCAGATTCCAAACCAGTTACAAGTGGCGTCCCACAAGGCTCAGTCCTGGGACCCCTCTTGTTCGGTATATATTTCTCGGAGGTACAGGCCAACACGGAAGGACTGTGGCTGACCATGTTTGCAGATGACTGCAAACTGGGCGTCATAATCGACTCTCCAGCCAACACAAGCATCCTCCAAAAGGGCCTCATAGAAACAGACAACTGGTGCCAGAGCCATGGCCTCAAGCTAAATGCCAAAAAGTGTATAGTCATCCCCTTTGGCAAAAACAAAGTGCCCACAAATTACCACATAGGTGGTAATCCATGAAGTACAGAAGAAGTAATTAGGGACCTGGGGAAACAAGTTGACAGCAATCTCTCATTTGACAACCATGTGGCCAAAGTGGTTAGAAAAACATTTTATATAGCCCACCTAATCATGAAGGGATTCACATCTAGATCAGGGGAGGTCATCGTGCCTCTTTACTCATCCCTCATCAGGCCCATAATTGTGTACAATGCCCCTTTTGGGATGTACCTTACCAGACACCTGCAGTAACTGGAAATACCCCAAAAGTACCTCACCAAGAGGATAAAAGGGCTCAAACAGATGCCATATGCTGCCCGGTTAAAGAAACTCCAGCTCTACTCAGTGGCATACTGCCTGCTCAGAGGCGATCTGTGCCTGACGTATAAAGCCATGACCAACCCGGAATTAATGGACATGCTGCACCTCAGAAAATCCAAATCCCATCAAGCTATGTGCTCGAGAGACTTGAACCTCAGCACTGAAATAAATAGGACATGCTGGAGGGACAGATTCATAACCCAAAAGCTCCCTTCACTCTGGAATAAAATCCCAAGTCGTCCAGGTTAGGCAGAGTCCCTCATTGACTCTCTTCAAGAGGAATCTTGATGAGTGGATGCGAGATTGTAGGTTTACCCCGGGTATCACTTCTGTGTCACTGTTAGACAGAGGCACAGTATACTAACCTAGAAAAAGGGCATAGCAAAATTAATTTAAAATGGGTGGCAAAAGCCAAACACACTCTGGCTAGGCTTATAAATGCCCTAGGGCAGATAGCCTAGTATGAACCTATGAACCTATGTAGTGGTGAACGTTATGTGTTTGTGTGTTTAGTGCAACCTCGGAGTTAGTATATATATATATATATATATATATTTATATATTTATATATATATATATATATATATATATATATATATTTATATATATATGGGGGGGTGGGAGTGCAGATTGTTTATGCGTTTGCTAGTTCTGTTGTGTTTGTGTGTGTCGGTTTGTTTATTTGTAGTGTCGGCAGGTAGGTGTATTTGTGTTTGTGTGGTGCAGTGGTTTGTTTTTGTTACATTTGTGGTTTGAAAGTTTGCGGTTTTCAAGTTTCAGGTTTTTGATTTTTCAGCTTTATAGTCTCTAGATACTGAAATTCAATATTTCAGTATTTCTAGATTATAAAGTGAATCTATACACACACATATATATGTATATATATATATACATATATATATATATATATATATATATATATATATATATATATATATATATATATATATATATATATGTATTATGCATTTAAAACTACATATGTAAATTTGTGACCAATGATTTAAAAGAAGTAGAAGGAGCACAATTCCCATCAGGATTCAAATGATTCCAAGTTAAACTCAATGTATGGATTTTATTTTATTTAGTTTATATGCCCCAGTGCAAACTCTTTTAATTTCTGATAAGTGACCAGTCAATATATGAGGCATGTGGACTGACTGACTAGGCTTGCATTACTGCTGGTCTTCCTCTTCCTAATACTGACTGTGTTACACACAGACACTGTATCATGGGATAATGAAATAACACTAGGCAGCTGTGGATAAAAAAATGGACCAAAATGATGATGTCCATGAACACATTACTTTCATCTACAGAGGTCAGATGTAAAGGTTTTGTAATGCTTGTCTTTAGCGGTGCTGCACTTTTTTCAATTTTTGACACTGTTGTGCTTGTAATTTCTATTAGATTTTCTTTGTAACTTCAAAGATTATATGAAAAGTGCTTTAAAGATCATTACCCTTTCTTGATCATGCAACAAATATGCAGAAAATCAGAAAGACTGGCAGATAAAGAGATAGTCAGACAGATAGATAGATAGATAGATAGATAGATAGATAGATAGATAGATAGATAGATTGACAGATGGTGCCCCCAGCAGCAATATGCAATGTTTCATGTCATGATGAAGCATACAGAAGAAGCTATTAATTCCAACTAGAGTTTTTGTGCTGGGTACTGTAAGTTTTTTGTTAAATAATGGAGAATGAGAGATGCAAATCTTCTCCATCTTAAGAATACCCTAATAAAAAAGGAAAGAAGTTGATTAACCAAAGGATTATGGACATCACTGTGTATGTTTATTTATTGTTTTGGCTTCAGTCATTAACACCCATCTTGAAAAAATAAGCATAACAAAGTGAGGGGTGCAGCCTTCCTATACCATAATGTGAAATACAGATAAGTCTTATGAAAACTGGTGACTTCTCTACCATGCAGTGCAAGACCAACTATGTTTTAATGCACAGCTGGTTGAAAATCCATTTTTTCTACTGAGGTCACTACAAGATGGATTCTTTCTTTGAGCTGGTCATCTTAATTTGGCAGAGTAAGGGGTCACGATCACTCTGTATGGAAGCTTCTGGATCCTTTGACTCCACAAAGATTATTCCTTTACTTAAATGTTCAAATATCTGGTATAGTTACTTTAATTCAGAGTAGCAACCTGAAAAAAAATCCACTGAAATGTTCTAAAAAGGAAAATGACATTTTGAAACCCGCAGTGCCACGTAGCTCACATTTATTGATGTTCACTGACCAAATGGCTGTTTGACGTGTTATAAAGTAGGAATAGGAATACATCTATGCATAGAATCTGCATCTTTGCATGTTGTGGGTCAAATCTACTTTAACCACACTAATAATGGCAAATAGGAAATATTACTATACATATATATATACACATATATATATATATATATATATATATATATATATATATATATATATATATATGTGATGTGTGTATGTGTGTGTGTGTGTGTGTGTGTGTGTGTGTGTGTGTGTGTGTGTGTGTGTGTGTGTGTGTGTGTGTGTGTGTGTGTGTGTGTGTGTGTGTGTGTGTGTGTGTGTGTGTGTGTGTGTATGGGTCTACTTTGTTTCATTGAAAGCTCATTTCACTGAATTTGAATTCACCCTGCCCAAATCGCAAATCGCTGAAAGTTCAAATTACTGAAAACTCATTTCACCGAATCATATTTCACTGAAGTCTTTTAACTTTCAAACTTTTCAGATCAATCAGTTTAGGTATCATTTTCTGTGTTCAGCTATGGATAGTACACACACACACATGCATACACACACACACATGCGCACACACACACACACACACACACACACACACACACACACACACACACACACACACACACACACATATACACGGCTCTACTTTGTTTCATTGAAAGCTCATTTCACTGAATTTTAATTCACCCTGACCAAATCGCTGAAAGCTCAAATTACTTAAAACTCATTTCACCGAATCACATTTCACTGAAGTGAAGTACTGGCAATGTGTAGAGTACTGTAAGGCAAGTAAAAGGTATAGCTCTTTTCCCCACTGTAGTGCGATCCTAGAGTTAGTATATATAGTTCAGGGGTGTGGGGGGCATAACCCCCTACTTAGTTTGGGTATATATTGTGTTCTGGAAAGAGTTAGTCATTGGTGTTGTAAGTATGCATGTCTATGGTTTAAAATGTATTGTTTTGAAGCTTTCGGTGAAATAATATAAAACCAAACTAGGTGGGAGGGCTATGCCCCTCCCCCCTGAACTATATAGATATATATATATATATATATATTTATACATACTAACTCCAGGATCACACTACAGTCGGAAAAAGCGTATATAACTTTTATTTTCCTTACAGTACTCTACACAGTACTAGTACTTCCCTTCAGTGAAATGTGATTTGGTGAAATGAGTTTTCAGTAATTTGAGCTTTCAGCAATTTGGTCAGGGTGAATTCAAATTTAGTGAAATGAGCTTTCAATGAAACAAAGTAGACTCGTGTGTGTGTGTGTGCATGTGTGTGCGTGTGTGTGTGTGTGTGTGTGTGTGTGTGTGCGTGTGTGTGTGTGTATATACGTGCACGCGTGTGTGTATACTGTCCATAGCTGAACACTGAAAATCATACCTAAACCGATTGATCTGAAAAGTTTGAAAGTTAAAAGAATGAGCCTTCCATATCTCCTGTTATTTATATATACTAACTCACAGATCAAATAACAGTGAGAAAGGGTTAATCTTCACTGTACTGCAACCTCTCAATATATGACTATTTGATTGCTTGTGCCACAATTGCAAATGTTCAATATTCAGAAAATTTGATCAAAGGACTAGTTTTATATATAATAATATCATAATAAAATGTTAGGCTATAAACCGATGTGCCATTTTAAGACTGGCTATGCTCCCTGAATAAAAATGGATAGGTAATAGGTTCAATAGGTTCATAGGTTGATACTAGGCTATCTGCCCTAGGGTATTTATAAGCCTAGCCAGAGTGTGTTTGGCTTTCGCCACCCTTTTAGATTAGTTGACTGCGTCTCTGTATAGTAGGTCACAGAAGGTAGCTCTTTTAAGGTTAGTTTACTGTACCTCTGTCAAGCAGGGACACACAAGAGATCCCAGGGGTAAACTTACGATCTCCCATCCACTTGTCAAGATTTCTCTTGAAGAGGGTCAGTGAGGGGCTCTGCCTAACATGGATTGGGATTTTGTTCCAGAGTGAGGGGAGCCTCTGGGATATGAATCTGTCCCTCCAGCATGTCCTATTTATATCTGTGCTGAGGTTCAAGTCCCTGGAGCGTGTAGCTCTAAGGGATTTGGATTTCCTGAGGTGAAGCATGTCCATTAATTCTGGGTTGGACATGGCTTTATACGTCAGACACAGATCGCCTCTGAGTAGGTGGTACGCAACTGAGTAGAGCTGGAGTTTCTTTAGCCGAACTGCATAGGGCATCTGTTTGAGTCCCTTGATCCTCTTGGTGAGGTACTTTTGGGGTCTTTCCAGTTGCTGCAGGTGTCGGGTAAGGTACATCCCAAATGAGGCATTGTATTCAATTATGGGCCTAATAAGTGATGAGTAGAGGGGCACAATGACTTCTCTTGATCTGGATGTGAACCCTTTCGTGATAAGGTGTGCTATATAGAAGGTCTTTCTAACCACTTTGGCAACGTGATTGTCAAAGGAGAGATTGCTATCTACTTGGGTCCCCAAATCCCTAATTACTTCTTCCGTACTTAATGGATTACCATCTATGTGGTAATTTGTGGGCACTTTGTTTTTTCCAAAGGGGATGACTATGCACTTTTTGGCATTTAGCTTTAGGCCATGGCTCTGGCATCAGTTATCCATCTGTGTGAGACCCTTTTGGAGGATGCTTGTGTCAGCCGGAGAGTCGATTATGGCACTCAGTTTGCAGTCATCTGCGAACTTAGTCAGCCATAGTCCACCCATGTTAGCCTGCACCTCGAAGAAATATATACCGAACAAGAGAGGTCCCAGGACTGAGCCTTATGGGATGCCACTTGTAACTGGTTTAGAGTCTGACATGGCACCTGCTATTCTGTCCATGTGGGTTCTATCCCTGAGCCAGTTTGCAACCCATCTTGTGACATAGGGTTGATATTTAAGCTGGTGAGCTTATTTATGATGCCTGAGTGGGGTATTGTGTCGAAAACTTTTGCAAGGTCCAGGTAGGCTGTGTGGACTACCTTCCCTTCAACTATGGCTTTGGTAACTGTTTCAAAGAAGTTGACCAGGTTCAAGAGGCAAGATCTGCCCTTAACAAAGCCGTATTGGGTAGGATCCAGTGTCTGGAGGTTCCCAATGTCTTTGTTTATGATTTCCATGATGATACGCTCCATAGCTTTGCAGACCAGGCTAGTCAGGCTTATAGGGTGATAGTTTCTGGGGTTCATTGTGGCACCACCTTTGTGGAGCAGGACCACTGTTGCTGTACACCATTCCTTGGGTACATATCCTGTAGTAAGGCTGAGATTGAACAGTGACTTTATATGAGGGTTTAGTTCTTCTTGGAGCTCATGTAAGACGCAGCCTGGGACACCGTCTGGTCCCACTGATGCTGTGTTTTTTACTTTGAAGAGGGCAGCTCTCACCTGTGCATCTGTGATCTCAGGAAGGCTACACTCTGTTGGGATAGACATTTGCTCTTTTGGGGGGGAAGGGGCAAATGTTTCGTGTGTGGGTTGTGTGTCTAAATACTTGGGCAGGGGTAGCTCCACATTTGCAAACTATCTCTATCAAGTAAAAGCATGGGTGGCAGACCAGTGGTACATTTGCAGTTCCCCATCCACTGGTCCAGGTTTTGCTTGAATAAATGTAGGGAAGAATTCTGCTTCATATGAATGGAAAGCCTGTTCCAAAGAAAGGGGAACTTCTGGAACACACACCTGTCTTTCCAGCATATCCTATTTATGTTGCTGGAGAGGTCTACATCTCTATATCAGGGCTGGATCTGAGGAAGCTTTGTAGGCTAAACATAGGTCACCTCTCAAAAACCTGTAGGAGACTATATATAAAGACAATGATTTGAGGAGGTATGTATGAAATTTGTTTTGTACCTCAAGAATTCTTTTTGCGTGACATCTTTGTGGATGCTCTAATGTTGCATATCCCTGGTGAGATACTTACCAAACAGGTCATAATTGTTCTTATAAGAGCAGAATACAATGGAACGATGACTTGTTCAGATCAAGATGCCATACCTTTAATTATAAGATGTTTAACATGGAATGATTTCCTCACCACAGTAGAAACATGGTAGTGCAATGCCAAATCTTTGTCTAGATGTGTTCCCACATCCCTGACTATAGGGTCTACAAGATGTATTGGCTATCCAGTGGGTGACATATTGATTTATCGAAAATTTAGTGACCTTGATAACAATGCCTGAGTAGGGTATCATGTGAAATGTCTTAGCCAAGTTAAGGTCAGAAGTATGCACTGATTTATCCTCATCCATTGCTTTGGTGACCTTCTCAAAGAAGTCCACCAGATTGAGCAGACAAGCGCTGCCCTTGACAATCCCAGACTGAAAGATGTCCAGTGTTTGTAGGTTGCATATGTTGTGATTACTGATATCTATACTATTGTCTCCATAACTTTGCATGTCAGGCTAGTTAGGCTACTGGGGCCAGTAATTCCTTGGGTCCATGGATGGGATGCCTTTGTACTACTGTTGAACCATTGCAGTCCTGCATTCATTTGGTACAAAGCCCATTTTGAGGCTGTGATTGAAAATATATTGTAGTGAGACAGATAGTAGGCATCCTAGGATTCTATCAGGACCCATCAATACAGTTTTCTTGGCCTTGGAGAGCACCTTGAGGACCTGCTCCCTAGTAAATGATTGGATGACTGATGGATTTTGGAATTTTGTGAGGAATATCATGGGGTTAGAGAAGGGAAAGTTCTTACCAGATTTGGCACTCTCCCTGACACCTTCAGTGACCATCTCCCTGCCTTCATCCATCAATCAAATAGCTCCATCCAACACCAACATCTCTACGTTCAAACTCGTAACCTCAGCAACTTCAACCCCATATTTTTTTCTAACATCTTTAAACAAATTAACTGGCAACCTCTAAATACCCTCCCACTCGACAATGCTGTTGAGCATTTTAACTCTATCTTCCTAGATACTCTTAACTCCCTAGCCCCCCTAAGAAATAAGCGAATCAAAACTAATTCTGCACCATGGCTGACCAAAGAAACTAAACAAATTATGCATCACAGAGACAAATCCTGGAAGCTCTATCAGAAAAATAAGTTGTCCTCTACCTTACTCCTATATACCCAACTCCGCAACCAAGTAAAAAAGCTTATTACCAAGGACAAAAAAACCTACTATAATAAACTCCAGTCCAATAACAATAAAAACCAAAAAACAGTTCTGGAAATCAGTCAACTCCCTACTTCATCCCGGATCTGAAAACAACCCTTGCCCTGACCCTAATCTATTCAACAGTGAACTGAGCTCCCACTTCAATACCTTCTTTACTGAATCCATAGCTAAGCTAACCAAAACATTCCCTAATAACAACTCACATAACTCCCTTTTCACTTCACCCAACAACCCAGACAACAATCCCCTCAATTTCCATCTTAAATCTGTTTCCACCACTTTTATAAAAAAGTTTCTGTCCAAGCTTAAGCCATGCTCTAATGCCCCTGACAACATTCCCTCTTCCTTCCTCAAACATGCAGCTGAAGGTATCGCTCTCCCAATTAGTATTCTGATTAATAGATCCTTAAATGAGTCATACGTACCAAAACTCTAGTGTTCAGCCTACATCCTACCGCTTCACAAAGGAGGCAAAATCACCACTATTTCTAACTTCCGCCCCATCACCCTACTCTCTCCAATATCTAAAATTCTAGAAAAATGTGCCCACCACCAACTTTTACCTTATCTAATTCAGAATCACCTCCTAACACCCACCCAGCACAGCTTCCGTCCTGGCCACAGTACCATAACTGCCCTATTATCCTTCCTAGAAACTGTCAATCAAGCACGAGACTCTGGACTCATTGTATCCACAGTACTGTTAGATCTTTCAAAAGCCACACCATCTCCCACACACACCATCTTCATCATCTGGCTAATCTTAGTCTCTCCCCAAATACTCTTTCCTGCTTCTCCAGTTACCTATCTGATAGATCTCAAGCAGTCAAATGGAAGAACTTCTTCTCTTCCTTCTTGCCTATGCCTACTGGCATTCCTCAGAGGTCCATCCTTGGACCCATGCTTTTCAACATCTTTATAAATAACCTTCACACCTTCATCCCTGACACCACAGTCATCCAATACGCTGATGACTCTACCTTGGTCTGCTCTGCCCCAAACTTTCCTGAACTACTGACCAAAACTCAATTAGCCTTTACCACTACAGAGAACTGGATGCACCAAAACCACCTTTCTCTCAACTCCAATACATTCAAAATACTAATTTTTCTCCCCTCCAAGGTTTCCTCTTTGGACAAAAACACTTTCAATGTCATAAGCCAAACTAACACTGCCATTGAAGTGGTCCCCTCTGCAAAACTCCTTGGCATTACCATAGATGAGCACCTCAAATTTGATCTTCACGTACAACAAAACATAAAGAAAACCCACCAAAAGCTAGGTATGCTACATAGGAACAATCACTTTCTTTCCATCTCCACTAGGCATACCCTGGCAACCACCTACCTCCTACCTTCCCTTCTATATGGAGCCCCTCTTCTAACCAATTTGTCTGTTACCAACACCTCTAAGCTCGAAGCTTGCTATAATAAGATCTCTAAATTTGCCACCAAATCCAAAACATCAACTCACCACTGCCTCAGCCTTCACTCTCTGAACTGGTTAGAACTCCCTAACCACCTAGACTATCTACAACTAAACACCGCTCACAAGCTAATATTCTCCCCTGATAAATGCCCAGCCTTAAAGGACATCCTTCCTCCATACATCCCTAACAGATCACTGAGATCTGAACACCAAAACCTAATCTCCATTCTTAAACCCAAACGACCCGCTGGCCAGCTTTTACTCTCCTTTTCTCGAGGTAAAAAATGGAACTCTCTGCCTCCTTCACTTAGGACTATACCCAACACTGAATCCTTCAAAACTCAACGTTTAAAAATGGAACTCTCTGCCTCCTTCACTTAGGACTATACCCAACACTGAATCCTTCAAAACTCAATTTTTAAAATGGAACTCTCTGCCTCCTTCACTTAGGACTATACCCAACACTGAATCCTTCAAAACTCAACTTTTAAAATGGAACTCTCTGCCTCCTTCACTTAGGACTATACCCAACACTGAATCCTTCAAAACTCAACTTTTAAAATGGAACTCTCTGCCTCCTTCACTTAGGACTATACCCAACACTGAATCCTTCAAAACTCAACTTTTAAAAATGGAACTCTCTGCCTCCTTCACTTAGGACTATACCCAACACTGAATCCTTCAAAACTCAACTTTTAAAATGGAACTCTCTGCCTCCTTCACTTAGGACTATACCCAACACTGAATCCTTCAAAACTCAACTTTTAAAAATGGAACTCTCTGCCTCCTTCACTTAGGACTATACCCAACACTGAATCCTTCAAAACTCAACTTTTAAAATGGAACTCTCTGCCTCCTTCACTTAGGACTATACCCAACACTGAATCCTTCAAAACTCAACTTTTAAAAATGGAACTCTCTGCCTCCTTCACTTAGGACTATACCCAACACTGAATCCTTCAAAACTCAACTTTTAAAATGGAACTCTCTGCCTCCTTCACTTAGGACTATACCCAACACTGAATCCTTCAAAACTCAACTTTTAAAAATCGAACTCTCTGCCTCCTTCACTTAGGACTATACCCAACACTGAATCCTTCAAAACTCAACTTTTAAAAATGGAACTCTCTGCCTCCTTCACTTAGGACTATACCCAACACTGAATCCTTCAAAATTCAACTTTTAAAATGGAACTCTCTGCCTCCTTCACTTAGGACTATACCCAACAATGAATCCTTCAAAACTCAACTTTTTCTTCACCTATCTTCCAAATGGAAATGCTCCTGCTTTCACCCCACTTAAATTCTAGGGACTCCCAACTAAGCTCCCCTTACCCCCACTCCACTATACTCTCATACTTGTTCTTATTTCTCAAAAGATCTAGAACTAGCAGACTTTAATTGACTCCAAGCATGTAAATATTGTTTCATCAAAAAAAAACAAAACACTCTGTCGTCAAGTTGTTAAACTGTCTCATAATGTATATTACACTCTGCAACTCTTGAATGTATGAACCCTACTGTTGTATTTCACTTTGTAACCTTTATTTTCTATTTTGCAATCTATACTGTATGGTATTTCACTTTGCAACCTTTATTTGCATTTTGTAACCTATATTGTATTATACTGTCTCCCCGGGCCTCCACTAAAAATGGGCATTTCTTGGCCCAGTGGACTTCCCCAGTAATCAAACTGAAAATAAATAAATAATACATATTATTAGCAACATTATCACCTAAAATCATGCCACTAACTTCCCTTCTATTCCTTATGCCCATTCCATATCTCCTCATCACGTATGAAAATCAGTATTGCTTAGGATTCAGCTATCCAAAATTCCAAACCAGCACCCCTTTAGTACCAACTACAAAAGACCACTTTGTATACCACCCCATACCAAACACAGTAACACCTAATACCTTTCTACCAATTAGGACACGAATTATTGACCCCAAGTCCAAGCACTATCAAAAGCTATTACATAAATTCTTGAGGTTCTTGGTTAGCTTACACCATAACCTGACTATTTCTGGGGATTCATCCAAACCCTGGCCCATCCTCTCCTGTAGAGTCTACTAACACACCAACTATAGATAGGCCTCCTAACTCCTTCCTAGTCTGCCATCTAAACACCAGAAGCTTAAGTAATAAAGTGCATAGCCTGCATGCCCTTTTATCCACTCACTCCACTGATATACTATGTCTAACAGAAACCTGGCTAAAACCATCAACCACCAACAATGAGATACTACCACCTGGATATAATATACTTAGAGCAGATTGTACTGCAAGAAAGGGAGGTGGGGTAGCCATACTTAAAAACTCACTAAATGTTACTATAGACCCCACACAACCACCCCAAGTTAGCAATGCAGAAATTTTCTCTGCCAGACTACAGATTAATAAAAACAAAAGGATAAATATTATATGCGTGTTCATCCTCCCAGGCAATAACATAAACACCTTAGAAGAAATCCTCAATTGGTTATCTATTACCTACCCCCAAGAAACCATTGCTGTATGAGATTTCAATATCGACTGGAATACCTGCTCCTCAGATTCCCCTACTGCCCATGTAAACCTTTATGGATTCTCACAGATCATATCCTCCCCTACTAGGATTGGCAAACCTAACCACAAAGAGAGTATACTAGACTGGATACTCATCAATAGTCATCCCCACATATACAAGTCTGGGACCCTCCCTGATGACCTTCGTGACCATTTTCTTACCTACATAATTAAACACAAAGCAGGTAACCCCCACCAGCCCACCTACAAAACTGTAAGAAACAATAAGAACTTCGACCCCACCAAATTCCAAAATGAACTCAAACAATGCAACTGGTCAGAACTAAAACAACTTCCACTAGATGAGGCTGTAGTTTACTTTAATACTAAATTTCTTACCATACTTGATTCTCACACGCCTAGATGCTGTATCAGAAAAAAAACAAAAGTCATCCCATGAATTTCAAAAGACTCCAAATCAAAAACAGTACTCAGAAATAAAGTATGGGCCAAATGGCACACCACAAAAGCCCCTGTAGACCAAATTAAATACCGGTAGCTAAGAAATGGGACAAAAAAATCCATTTTCCTAGATATAAAAAAATTCTATTACCATCTACAACAGATTAACCAAAATAACCCTCAGACGTTCTGGGCAGGTATAAACAAACTACTTCACCCAGGTCAATCCTCAACTCCTACCCCCTCAGCCTCTATCCACAAATCTCCGGACGAGGTGGCAAATACCTTCAATTGTTTCTTCATAGAGAATATCCAGTCCTTAGCTAGTCAACTAACTCATGGTACATCTAAAATCAATGCGACTATACCCAGTTCAAAACTCTATTTTAACTTCCAGCCAGTTTCTACATCTCTTATTCGAACCATAATTAAAAAACTAAAACCCACTATTCTTTCAGTTGATCCTCTCCCTGCTGAGTATCTGTAAAAAGCTACAGAAACCATACCCCATTAATCAATAGAGCCATAGCTGAAGCTACCATCCCCTCCATCTGGAAAATATCACTGTTATACCACTCCATAGCCCATAGCTATCCTGTCTCCACTTGCAAAGATCATGGAGAAGTGCATACATAAACAACTCTGCACTATCTCATTCAGAATAACCTGTTGGCCAACTCTCAGGATGGCTTTAGACCTTATCATAGTACCACTTCAGCCCTCCTCTCTTTCTCTAATGACATTAACCAGAACCAAAATGAGAACAAATTATCCTCAGCCATCTTTCTGGATCTTTCTAAGGCTTTTGATATGGTGAACCATCAATTACTTATCCAAACACTCAAAACCATTTCCTTAGATACCCATGCTCTCCAATGGTTTCAGTCTTATCTGTGTGGTAGACAGCAGGCTGTACTATGGCAGGACAAAATCTCATGCCTGTTACCTAACACCATAGGGGTCCCCCAGGGCTCTGTATTAGGATCCCTTCTCTTCTCAATCTTTATTAATGATCTCCACACAGCCATCCTGGATGTATCCTGGATTCAGTATGCAGATGACTCCACTTTGGTTTTCCCTGACTCCTCACCAACAAAACTATTTACAATAACCCAGAATACTTTCAATACTGTTGAAAAGTGGCTCGCTGATCATCGCCTGATCTTAAACCCTAACAAAACAAAGCTCTTACTATTATATCCTATTCGTAGGTCCTCGGCCCTATCCTTCATCATAAAATCTAATAATGGCACCATTATCTCCCCAGATGCCTATACAAAACTCCTTGGAGTTATCATTGATAACAACCTCAAATTTGACATGCATGTCAATCAAACCATTAAAACCACTAATAAAAAAACTGGGCTCGCTGTACAGGATTAAATCTTTCCTAACTCCTCCTGCCAGAACAGTCATTGCCCACTCTCACCTACTTTCTACCCTTCTTTATGCCCCCACTTTGCTCACCAATCTAAGTAGATCTAATATTAGTAAACTCTCTAGCTGCTATAATCACATTATCAGGTTTGCCACTGGAAGGCTCCACAGGACATACCACTGTCACAATCTAAAACAGCTCGGCTGGATAGAACTGCCAAACCTACTTCAGTATAATCAGCTTACAGTGGCACATAAAATACTTAACCAACCAGATAATACACCAGCACTTAAAAATATAATAATAGCATATAGCAACCTTAAATCACTTCGCTCATCCAACAGACTGCTGGTACAAACAGTCAAATCCAATAACACAGCCAGTAACTCTCTGTTTGAAAACTATGTTGGTAAAACTTGGAATTCCTTCCCTGCTGACCTCACTCCTTAGTCCAGTTCAGAAAAAGTCTCAAACTGTATCACAAACTACACTGGTTATGTCCTTGCTCTAGTCCTGGTTAGCTCCCTGCTTTAGAATTGTATGTTAAAAATATTTCTTTGCAACTTTAGCTGCATCAGTATTCTGTTTGTTTACAGCCTCACCTAATTCTACAATTTGTTGGAATGTATAACTTGCTTGTCATATTAAGTTAGTAAATGGTGCTTTTCAGGTTATATGTAATACTTTTTTCCATATGTATGTTGGAGCTTTTCTCCCTGGGCCTCCGCTGAAAATGGACATGTATCCAGTCGGACTATCCTGGTCAACAAATGTAAAATAAAATAAAATAAATAAGTAAATATCATGCAAAGCTATATTTTTTAGATTTATTTTAACTTCTGGATACTCTTTACTTTATTTGAAATATCAGATTTCTTATCGAAGGCCCAGGACTATACAGTAATCGTATTTAAGATGCATAATATCCAGGTATCATTCTAATACTATTGAAACTATTATGCTTCTTTGCTATACCTATATTATATTTTTTATTTATTTCATGGCTAAGATGCAAAACAAAAGTACTATTTCCACAAAATTTCAAGTAATCTTCATTAACTTTTTGTAATGACTTAACATATTTTTATCACTTAAGCCTAGGATACTAAATAGGAAATTACCTTTTAAATCTGACATCTTATTCGCGTCTACTGTCTCTCCCTCTCTCTCTTTCTCTATCTATCTGTCTATCTATCTATCTATCTATCTATCTATCTATCTATCTATCTATTTTTTCTTTTCCTTCTATAGGCCCAAGTGCATTAGTACCTCATGTACTGAATAAACTTCTACAGTTTGTCTTATAAATCAAGTGACAGCAGAAGCCTCTAGTACTCAGAGGCAGACTGCTGCCTCACCTGGGGTTGAACCCAAGGTTTACATTTAACTTCTACAGTAGTTATTGTTGGTGATGCAGGCAAAGAAAATGGTAGCATTGTCCATGATGCCTAAGTCTATCACTTTATTAACAAATTCATTATTTTTCAGTGAATGATAGATAGGATCTGGTAACACACTAGCAAGTATAAAGCAGTTCCATTTTTGTTAATAAGAGTACTCAATGACATCTGCGTTTATCACTTTATTAACAAATTCATTATTTCTCACTAGTAAATAGAAAGCAGTTTCATTTTTGTTAAATAAGGGTTCTCAGTGTTCTGTCATCTATTTTGTTGTCTAACACTCTATCATTGAGTCTGTTATACATAAAGAAAGACAAACCTTACCCTTGTCTGTATTACCTAAACAATAATAGGCATTAAATCCTTGAATTTAGAGGACTCTGCATGACTCATTAAAGTAGGCCTTCCTGACATGACAGATGCTTATAACCTCCAGGATCAGTACAGCCTCCAAACGACTTCACTTCTTATTAATACCATATATGCTGATGACAGCTAGCTTAGATCAGTGCTAATATTTGGGCTTAAAAACAGAATGTCTACAATGTAACCTTATTGAAAATTTTCTATTCAGGACTCATATCCCACTAGAGAGAAATATGGAGTCTAGCATTTGTGAGCCTGTATATCTGCCTCCAGGCAAAAAAGTACCAGATCCCCTGTGAATGGCACAAGTACTAAATGTCTGAAACTTGATGCCTTTTTTGGTGAAAGAAGGATCTTCTTCATTACCAGAATTTTTCCTGCACACTGTGAAGTCCAAAGAATATCTCCTCATGTCATGTTGTATCTCTTCCAGTAATGCATGCTTAAGATTATTTATCATCACATAGATGTCCACCATATGGTCTTTTACTGCCTGTTTGATATCTCTGATTTTAAACCAAGCAAGACAAGTAACCATGAATTTTTCTTTTTCCAGGCTTGTGTCACAGCTTCTGTGCTGGGGGTTCACTGTCACCATTATAAGGCAGCAAAGTCACTGTTTAATAGAATACCAGTTCAAGTCAATTTTATATATATCCATTCTCTGCTAAATAATTGTGGCTCACCACATTTACACAAATATAGGTTTGCTATTTGCCTTTTACTGTAATGTATTATAGCTTCAGAAAATACTTTTCACCTGCATTCATTTGTAACACTCCTTTGGCTTTTCAATAAGACGTACGAAAACATTTGCCTGTAGTCAGAGACTGACATAATATACAGCTGTCTTCATATATTTGGTATGATTTGAAGATTCATCTCTGCAACCTCTGGGGTGACCCGTGCAATTTTGCTGTCAAAAGAATGTTGAATAATATTATATAGTTTTAAATATGGTACATCATCATTTTCCGAATTTTAGTTCTACTTCCCATTTCCCTGTTGTTCCCCTCCATACCTTTAATGGATAATATAATCACACTAGATGCCTTCTGTATGCTTTTTTGTTTTTCTTTTTACCACCTTTCTATTTGCACACTCAGAAAGTTTGCCCTTTCCTATGATGTTCAATACATTTTTTATTTAAATAAATGGTTATTGTTGTTTATGTGATGTCTTGCAGCATTGAAAAAAATGTTTTTGCATGTATTTTCTAGTCACACTATAAGTTATGTTCTCAACCACGAAATTTTAAATACAATGTAGTATTTTTATAGCTGCTTCTACTGACAATGCAAAATTCAATGTCTTTTCTACTGCTAAACTTTTTTGACCGTAAATTTTTTTGATACATTTTCATTACGCATACCACACACAAGTCAGTCTTACTACATCAGCCTGACCTCTTTCAACTGACACTGTTTTGGTATACTCTGAAATCTGTAGTTCTCAACTGCTATGATTTTGGCCCTCAAATTTAGCCTTTCTCCTACTTGATTCACTTATGTTACTCATAAAGTTAGACCTGTTTATGGGCATATATCTTATTAAATTAATAAAAATAAGGCTCTGCAAAAATTCCACACCACTAACTGTAAAGGGTCTACTATATAAAGACCTTGTATTCTGAAAAAAGAAAGAAAAGGTTCCTCATTTTGACTCTCCACTATGTTTTTTAAAGACCAGTGCTATGATTTTTAATGATCGGAGCTTGAGACATATGTCTGCATTTTGCCATGTACTCATCTTTATCTGGGTTTTGTTTTGTCTCTGAAACCTGAATTGTGGTGTAATGACTAACAGTTGGAAGCTAAAGTACTGGTATCAGTGGCACAACTGGTAACAGACTCACCTTTGATGCAGAAGGCTATAGGGTCTATTCCAATACCAGGTAGATCGATTACCGCCACTTAAGTGCACCATAAGGGGGGATGCCATATTCCTGAGTCTGTCACGCTACTTGACTTGGTCTTAGCTTAGTTGTATGTAAAGGATTCAACAGTGTCTATAAAAAAATACTAGAGGTTCTTATCATTTACATAAGTAAGAACTTATATACATTATTTATGTGGTGTGGTGCAAGTGTTTACTTTCTCCTCTTGACTGTTTAGTCTAGTATAATCTGCATTATTAAGTACTATTGCCCTCCAATTTTTAAAATCCTCTTTTCTCCCTTTTTCCAAATAAATTTCATAATTCCCATATATATCTCTCTTTTAACAATTCCTTTTCATAAACACTCATGCTGTACTTCCACAAAATTTACTTTTTGCCATTCTTCTGTATTATAATACATATAATACTAAATGCCTGCCATTCCTGTGGCTTTTTCCATATTCATTTCTTTTAAGATTGCATTAAGCTTTTCGACATTTATATTTTTCTCTATAATCTCACTGTCTTCCTTACTTAATTTTCTAACTTTCCATATCTGCCTTTCTTTTATCCCCTCTTTTTAAATTTGTTTTTCATATACTCCTTTATTACTTCAAATGTGTTCCTGTGTATTCACCCTTTCTCCTTCATTATTTTTCAACTCCCTTATTACCCTCTCATTTTCTTTCACTATCCTGCTCAAGTATGGCACTACATCTTATTTTTTCTCTTGAAGGAAATACTTTTCCTTATATAACATT
Organism: Protopterus annectens; assembly: GCF_019279795.1. Lineage (NCBI taxonomy): Eukaryota > Metazoa > Chordata > Ceratodontiformes > Protopteridae > Protopterus > Protopterus annectens. The sequence goes on along the minus strand of NC_056726.1, from coordinate 1,814,142,036 downwards.
TTTTGATCTTCTCCTGATTCATTTCATATGTCTTTTTCTCCTTTTTAAAAAAGCTTGTATTTTTTTAACACCTCTTTAAATACACCCTGACATAATAGCCTATATTTATGCTTTTCTATCCTTTTCCTCACTGCATGACATTCTGAAAAGCATTTTTTTATATTTTTCTTGAAAGCTTATCCACCAGTCTGTCAATCTTTATAGAAACTTCTCATTTCTACATGATTTTTCCATAATCAGTCATCTCCCCATCTAAATCGTTCTCACTAAATCTTTTAACACCTTTACCTAACCTTATGGATTCTTTCTTTTCCTTCACTTCTAGCCATATCGCCAGATCATCTGAAAAAAATGTTTCCCTTATTTCTTCTTTTCGAATTTTCAAACTATCAGATATTACAAAATAATTTCTGTTTTAATCTCATTTCTTTTGTAAGTCCAATTTTTATTATCCCATAAATATAACTTTCCACTTTATTTCATACACTTTCCTAACATCATTCCTTTCTTTCTTTCTTTTCCTTAAATCACAATTAAAATCTATGACTAAAATAATTTTCATATTTACTCCTACATAAGTTAAGATTTTTTAAACATTTTCTCTCTTGCTTTTTAGTGACATATGCATACATTGCAATAATTCTATACACAACTTTTTATACTTTATTTGTAATACTGTTATTCAGCCCAGTTCCACTAGTGTAAACTAAAATTTTTACTGTTTCATTACATAACACACCAGCCCCTGAACATGTATCTTTTCCCATATTCCTGACAATGCTTTATCCCATAGCCCTTCTTTTTGTAGCCTTTCTTCTTCTGTTAATATTCTTGTGTCTTCTAGAATAATTACATGCATATCAAACAATACACACCATTCTAAAACACCTAACCTTCTTTAAATATTCTTTATACTATTAACATTATAGAAAGAATTGTCAGCTTCTTACAATTTTCTTGTTTCCATCCATCTTACTCTTTGATTTGTTTTATTCTCTTTCACAATCACACTTTTAAGTTTCTGTTTTATGTCTTTCATGTTTTCCCTATTGAAACCTTTTTTCCTCTCACTATTTTCCTGTTTATATCCTCTTTCTCATTTGCTCCCAGTACCAATTATGTGCCTTCATTATTTTCATTTTTCTCATATATTATTTTTTCTTTATTGTCCCCTTGTCTGGCATCCTGTTCTTCATGTTTATATTCTAACCTTTTTCTGTATTATGCACACATTCTTGTATTTGCTGTAGTTCTTTCACTTGTATCTACTCATCACAATCGACCCATTTTCCACATTTTTTACCTATCAAATCACATTTTTTTTGCTTCTTGCTCTGTCTTTCCACAAATAAATCATGTTCTTTTCTTATAATTACTTATTAAGTGATCATTTTCCCCCCAAAAAGTATGTTTTTGGCTGACCCCTATATCTGACAAAACCTCTATTAACTCTGATATTTATTACACTTGGAATATGTAAAATTTTATAATTTTCAATTTTCAAAATCAATCCACAATCTGTTCCCTAGTCCATAAATCTCTATCATCATATATCTTTGTAATGTTCACAATTTCTTTGCATATAGTCTTTAAACAGTACTTTAATGTTTCTTTATCAACTTCAGTTTGAAATTAAACAACATTTTTTTTTCTATTGTCTGAACTACATAAGAGTTCCAAGGATTGCAGTCTTTTTTTGAACTTCTCTAAAAAAACTTTCCATATACTGTCTTGTCCCAAACAAAATGTCACATTAAGTATCTTTATTAAGATGTATAAAGGCTCTTGCCTCTTTAGGGGAAGTTTCCAAATGCAATCACTGTATACCATACCGTATACATCTCAAGTTCTTTCTTTTCTTTACTACTAAGCTGTACAACAAATTTCTTTTCCGCCATCTTTCCTCCTCCTTCTCCTACTTGCTTCTTTCCTTCTTTTACCATTTATACATATGATTTTTTTCTTTCCTACAATTTCTCTCACCTCCCCTCCTGTATTTTACCTATGATTTTGCCCCAAGAAGCTGTCACTTCACTTTCTGATTCTCTCCAGCTCATCAATTCTTTCATATATATATATCCCACTACCCTCCAGATCAGAGCATTGTAATTATACACTCCAATCTCAATCGATCAAGCAGACCTTTTTGGAACATGTATTCAGAGTCCTGTGAAGATTTGACAACCTCCACTTCACTATCCTCCATCACTTCACACTTCTTCTCTGCTTTCACTAACTCATCAGATCCACCAACCACATTTTCTTTTGATGACTAGTAGCTTTCCAATACCAGTACCTTCTCCAAATCCTTTTCTTCCATTTGTTGCTTGCTAACCTCTTCATGCTTGCTCACTTCATCCATCTTCCTTCCAGCTCTCTCAGCCACCTACATAGAAGTGTAACAGTGAAATGAGTCCCCATTCTCAAAGTGTAGGGGAAGTTCCCTGATGCCTTGGCCAAGTTTCCCCAAGTAGTATGGATACCCCCATGAGTCACCCTTGAAAAGAGGGTACTAATCTAGTAAACAAAGGATAAATAGATGCTTTTGTGCAGCCTTTACAATATATAAACATTTCTGATTTAGGTTTTTCTGGTGCCAGTTAACTATGTAGCCCACTGCATTAAGTATTCAGTGCCTTTAATATCATCAACTTCATAATAAATTTTCACTCATTCAGTATAACCTGCCTATTCCTCCACATCCATACCAATGCCAACCAAATCATAAACAAATAACATGGCTTACAGCTTGTGACTGGTTCATTGCTCTCTCATTTGCCTTTGATAATTTGGAGTCATAAAAATAATTTTGATCCTACCATATGTAAGCCTCTTTTAATGTAAATGTCATTTTTATTCCCTTACTTTTTCATTCACACTCTACTCAAAAAATATCTGCAGTTAGGAGGTTGTCTCATTATTTTTTTTTTTTGTATATTTACTACAACACAGTGTTGTTAGCTTAAACAAATAAGTCCTGGAGGCTGGAGTATGTAAACACAGCATTTTACATGTAGCTGAAATGTTACAATGGAATATCCATGGGGAGTGGGGCACTTTCCCTTGGACATGCTGCCACGCTCCATGCATTTATGAATTATATCATAATTTCCAATACTAGTGCAAGTGTCTCTTCAGGAAGGCTGTTCTAATCATCAGCCATTTTTCTGAGGTGAAAATCCTCAAATCTCCCTTTACCCTTTCACACTACATCTTTGTGATGTGGATATTGGGTCTAGATGATCTTCAGAGTGTGTTTATTATTTATTTATTTTTAAAATCATATGCAGTTTGGATTTGGATTGTTTTAAAGTACTTAAATATACTTTTATACCTCTCATTCTCTATGCCCATCAGTATTGTAACTGGCGAGCTCATGCAGTTTCTCTCTCTCTATATGGGTTGTAGTAAATACCACAGGCAGTTTTGTTACACTTCTCAATATCCATCTTGTGTTCTGATGAAAATAAGGTCATCAGAATTGCACATCTCTCTTCAGATTGGTCTTAACAGCCACTAATATAGGTGGATAACAACTCTTTTTTCCTATAGTTGACACCCCTTCATGTGTATGCCAGTACTCTTCCTGACTTTTTTGTTTTTTTCCAAGTTGCTTTGTTTCATCATTATCATCTGATATGAGTTTTAGGTACTTTCAGTTTTTTCTGTTGCTACTGCTTCTCTTGAGTTTTATTCTTTTTTTCACAGGATGTTACTTTTCAGGGACACTATTTTACATTACATTTAAACTGCTATATTTTAGACCATTTCATTATGTTGACACATCCATTTTCCCCATTACTAGTACCTCTCAACTGTCCAGAATTTCACAAAATGTCCAGATATTTGCTTCATATTTGCAGTTTTCTGGTAAATCACTGAAGAAGGAAATTAATAAATAATTATATACATTTGAGTTTCAGACTTCATGCCCTTCAGAAAATGCATGCAAATCCACATTATGCTATTCAAGCATCTTTCTACATGGTTTACTATCATATTTTTGAAAATGTTTTGTACCAGTACTTATGTACTCGAAAAACATTGTTGAAAGTTACGATAGTGACCGATGAAAATAACAAAAGGCAAAAAATGTCAACAATTCAAAATCAAATTGTTAACATTCTTCTTACTTACCTCCACATCCAGTGTCATGCAACACAAGTTTTGCAGTGGGCAAGCCCCCTTGCACCCCCCACATCCCCTGCTACTTGTGTATACAAACTCTGAGATCACACTAGGGAAAGGGTACATTTCCCAATCCCCACCATAGTGTGATCTGGATTTAAAATGTTGAGTCCACAGCAACGAAAGCTAGTGTGCATTCTCTGTTGTGACTTCGTTTTTTTTTTCCGCTCATTTCAAATTATGAAATTTGCTTTCGGGATTACACGTTCGCACATTGCAGCTGCAACATTTTGATAGTAATTCTTTCTATGTTTATAACAGCAATATTTAAAATCTGTCTCTATTTTTGGGCCTTTGTCCCCTTTATTTTAAGCTTTGGTCAGATTTCTTTTGCTAAGAGTTTGGGAGGTATGTGGTTGTTACACATCATCACATACCAACCATGTTGTAAGCCTTCATATCATCCACAAAATTCACAGTTGTTTCTTGCAGGCCTTCTATAATGGCATTTATCTAGACACGAAAAGGACACTCTCCAGTACTGTTATTTAGTTAAACTATTGCCAGTTAAGATAAATTAAGTCCAGTCAAGACTGAAAAAGCACTGACAAAAGTTGTTGTATAAAAGTCTGTGTTGTTTTTCATCCTGTATGGATTTTTCATTCTA